>NC_092729.1:84725129-84767629 GCF_047496885.1 Scyliorhinus torazame | reverse complement strand
CCCTAACTCTCCCATTGAAGATCACCCTCTAATCCTGTAACTCTCCCATTGAAGATCACCCTCTAATCCTGTAACTCTCCCATTGAAGATCACCCTCTAATCCTGTAACTCTCCCATTGAAGATCGCCCTCTAAACCTGTAACTCTCCCATTGAAGATCACCCTCTAATCCTGTAACTGTCCCATTGTAGATCACCCTCTAATCCTGCAACTCTCCCATTGAAGATCGCCCTCTAAACCTGTAACTCTCCCATCGAAGATCACCCTCTAAACCTGTAACTCTCCCATTGAAGATCACCCTCTAATCCTGTAACTCTCCCATTGAAGATCACCCTCTAATCCTGTAACTCTCCCATTGAAGATCGCCCTCTAAACCTGTAACTCTCCCATCGAAGATCACCCTCTAAACCTGTAACTCTCCCATTGAAGATCACCCTCTAATCCTGCAACTCTCCCATTGAAGATAACCCTCTAATCCCCTAACTCTCCCATTGAAGATCACCCTCTAATCCCCTAACTCTCCCATTGAAGATCGCCCTCTAATCCTGGAACTCTCCCATTGAAGATCATCCCTCTAATCCCCTAACTCTCCCATTGAAGATTGCCCTCTAACCCCCTAACTCTCCCATTGAAGATCGCCCTCTAAACCTGTAACTCTCCCATTGAAGATCACCCTCTAATCCTGTAACTCTCCCATTGAAGATCACCCTCTAATCCCCTAACTCTCCCATTGAAGATCACCCTCTAATCCTGTAACTCTCCCATTGAAGATCACCCTCTAATCCTGTAACTCTCCCATTGAAGATCACCCTCTAATCCCCTAACTCTCCCATTGAAGATCACCCTCTAATCCCCTAACTCTCCCATTGAAGATCACCCTCTAATCCCCTAACTCTCCCATTGACGATCACCCTCTAATCCTGTAACTCTCCCATTGAAGATCACCCTCTAATCCCCTAACTCTCCCATTGAAGATCGCCCTCTAAACCTGTAACTCCCCCACTGAAGATCACCCTCTAATCCTGTAACTCTCCCATTGAAGATCACCCTCTAATCCTGTAATTCCCCCATTGAAGATCACCCACAAATCCCCTAACTCTCCCATTGAAGATCACCCTCTAATCCTGTAACTCTCCCATTGAAGATCACCCTCTAATCCCCTAACTCTCCCATTGAAGATCACCCTCTAATCCCCTAACTCTCCCATTGAAGATCACCCTCTAATCCCCTAACTCTCCCATTGAAGATCACCCTCTAATCCTTTAACTCTCCCATTGAAGATCACCCTCTAATCCCCTAACTCTCCCATCGAAGACCACCCTCTAATCCCCTAACTCTCCCATTGAAGATCACCCTCTAATCCTGTAACTCTCCCATTGAAGATCACCCACAAATCCCCTAACTCTCCCATTGAAGATCACCCTCTAATCCCCTAACTCTCCCATTGAAGATCACCCTCTAATCCCCTAACTCTCCCATTGAAGATCACCCTCTAATCCTGTAACTCTCCCATTGAAGATCACCCTCTAATCCCCTAACTCTCCCATTGAAGATCACCCTCTAATCCCCGAACCCTCCCATTGAAGATCACCCTCTAATCCTGTAACTCTCCCATTGAAGATCACCCTCTAATCCCCTAACTCTCCCATTGAAGATCACCCTCTAATCCCCTAACTCTCCCATTGAAGATCTCCCTCTAATCCCGCAACTCTCCCATTGAAAATCACCCTCTGATCCCCTAACTCTCCCATTGAAGATCACCCTCTAATCCCCGAACCCTCCCATTGAAGATCACCCTCTAATCCCCAAACTCTCCCATTGAAGATCACCCTCTAATCCCCTAACTCTCCCATTGAAGATCACCCTCTAATTCCCTAACTCTCCCATTGAAGATCTCCCTCTAATCCCGCAACTCTCCCATTGAAGATCGCCCTCTAATCCTGTAACTCTCCCATTGAAGATCACCCTCTAATCCCCTAACTCTCCCATTGAAGATCGCCCTCTAATACCCTAACACTCCCATTGAAGATCACCCTCTAATCCCGTAACTCTCCCATTGAAGATCACCCTCTAATCCCCTAACTCTCCCATTGAAGATCGCCCTCTAATCCTGTAACTCTCCCATTGAAGATCACGCTCTAATCCCCTAACTCTCCCATTGAAGACCACCCTCTGATCCCCTAACTCTCCCATTGAAGATCACCCTCGAATCCCCTAACTCTCCCATTGAAGATCACCCTCTAATCCCCTAACTCCCCCATTGAAGATCACCCTCTAATCCCCTAACTCTCCCATTGAAGATCACCCTCTAATACCCTAACACTCCCATTGAAGATCACCCTCTAATCCCGTAACTCTCCCATTGAAGATCACCCTCTAATCCCCTAACTCGCCCATTGAAGATCACCCTCTAATCCCCTAACTCTCCCATTGAAGATCACCCTCTAATCCCCTAACTCTCCCATTGAAGATCACGCTCTAATCCCCTAACTCGCCCATTGAAGATCACCCTCTAATCCCCTAACTCGCCCATTGAAGATCACCCTCTAATCCCCTAACTCTCCCATTGAAGATCACCCTCTAATCCCCTAACTATCCCATTGAAGATCACGCTCTAATCCCCTAACTCCCCCATTGAAGACCACCCTCTGATCCCCTAACTCTCCCATTGAAGATCACCCTCGAATCCCCTAACTCTCCCATTGAAGATCACCCTCTAATACCCTAACACTCCCATTGAAGATCACCCTCTAATCCCGTAACTCTCCCATTGAAGATCACCCTCTAATCCTGTAACTCTCCCATTGAAGATCACCCTCTAATCCTGTAACTCTCCCATCGAAGACCACCCTCTGATCCCCTAACTCTCCCATTGAAGACCACCCTCTGATCCCCTAACTCTCCCATTGAAGATCACCCTCGAATCCCCTAACTCTCCCATTGAAGACCACCCTCTGATCCCCTAACTCTCCCATTGAAGATCACCCTCGAATCCCCTAACTCTCCCATTGAAGACCATCCCTCTAATCCCGTAACTCTCCCATTGAAGATCACCCTCTAATCCCCTAACTCCCCCATTGAAGATCACCCTCTAATCCCCTAACTCTCCCATTGAAGATCACCCTCTAATACCCTAACACTCCCATTGAAGATCACCCTCTAATCCCGTAACTCTCCCATTGAAGATCACCCTCTAATCCCCTAACTCCCCCATTGAAGATCACCCTCTAATCCCCTAACTCCCCCATTGAAGATCACCCTCTAATCCCCTAACTCCCCCATTGAAGATCACCCTCTAATCCCCTAACTCTCCCATTGAAGATCACCCTCTAATCCTGTAACCCTCCCATTGAAGATCACCCTCGAATCCCCTAACTCTCCCATTGAAGATCACCCTCTAATCCCCTAACTCTCCCATTGAAGATCACCCTCTAATGCTGTAACTCCACCATTAAAGATCACCCTCTAACTCTGTAACTCTCCCATCGAAGATCACCCTCTAATCCCCTAACTCTCCCATTGAAGATCACCCTCTAATCCCCTAACTCTCCCATTGAAGATCACCCTCTAATCCCCGAACTCTCCCATTGAAGATCACCCTCTAATCCTGTAACTCTCCCATTGAAGATCACCCTCTAATCCCCTATCTCTCCCATTGAAGATCACCCTCTAATCCTGTAACTCTCCCATTGAAGATCACCCTCTAATCACCAAACTCTCCCATTGAAGATCACCCTATAATCCCCTAACTCTCCCATTGAAGATCACCCTCTAATCCCCTAACTCACCCATTGAAGATCACCCTCTAATGCTGTAACTCCACCATTAAAGATCACCCTCTAACTCTGTAACTCTCCCATCGAAGATCACCCTCTAATCCCCTATCTCTCCCATTGAAGATCACCCTCTAATCCCCTAACTCACCCATTGAAGATCACCCTCTAATCCCCTAACTCTCCCATTGAAGATCACCCTCTAATGCTGTAACTCCACCATTAAAGATCACCCTCTAACTCTGTAACTCTCCCATCGAAGATCACCCTCTAATCCCCTAACTCACCCATTGAAGATCACCCTCTAATCCCCTATCTCTCCCATTGAAGATCACCCTCTAATCCCCTATCTCTCCCATTGAAGATCACCCTCTAATCCCCTAACTCTCCCATTGAAGATCACCCTCTAATCCCCTAACTCACCCATTGAAGATCACCCTCTAATCCCCTATCTCTCCCATTGAAGATCACCCTCTAATCCTGTAACTCTCCCATTGAAGATCACCCTCTAATCCCCTAACTCTCCCATTGAAGATCACCCTCTAATCCCCTAACTCTCCCATTGAAGATCACCCTCTAATCCTGTAACTCTCCCATTGAAGATCACTCTCTAATCCTGTAACTCTCCCATTGAAGATCACCCACTAATCACCTGACTCTACCATTGAAGATCACCTTCTAATCCTGTAACTCTCCCATTGAAGATCACCCTCTAATCCAGTAACTCTCCCATTGAAGATCACCCTCTAATCCCCTAACTCTCTCATTGAAGATCACCCTCTAATCCCCTAACTCCCATTGAAGATCACCCTCTAATCCTGTAACTCTCCCATTGAAGATCACCCTCTAATCCTGTAACTCTCCCATTGAAGATCATCCTCTAATCCCCTAACTCTCCCATTGAAGATCACCCTCTAAACCTGTAACTCTCCCATTGAAGATCACCCTCTAATCCACTAACTCTCCCATTGAAGATCACCCTCTAATCTCCTAACTCTCCCATTGAAGATTACCCTCTAATCCTGTAACTCTCCCATTGAAGATCACCCTCTAATCCACTAACTCTCCCATTGAAGATCACCCACTAATCCCCTAACTCTCCCATTGAAGATCACCCTCTAATCCTGTAACTCTCCCATTGTAGATCACCCTCTAATCCCCTAACTCCCCCATTGAAGATCACCCTATAATCCCCTAACTCTCCCATTGAAGATCACCCTCTAATCCTGTAACACTCCCATTGAAGTTCACCCTCTAATCCCCTAACTCTCCCATTGAAGATCACCCTCTAATACCCTAACTCTCCCATTGAAGATCACCCTCTAATACCCTAACTCTCACATTGAAGATCACCCTCTAATCCCCTATCTCTCCCATTGAAGATCACCCTCTAATCCGCTAACTCTCCCGTTGAAGATCACCCTCTAATCCTGTAACTCTCCCATTGAAGATCCCCCTCTAATCCGCTAACTCTCCCGTTGAAGATCACCCTCTAATCCTGTAACTCTCCCATTGAAGATCACCCTCTAATCCTGTAACTCTCCCATTGAAGATCACCCTCTAATCTCGTAACTCTCCCATTGAAGATCCCCCTCTAATCCCCTGACTCTCCCATTGAAGATCACCCTCTAATCCCCGATCCCTCCCTTTGAAGATCACCCTCTAATCCTGTAACTCTCCCATTGAAGATCACCCTCTAACCCTGTAACTCTCCCATTTAAGATCACCCTCTAATCACCTAACTCTCCCATTGGAGATCACCCTCTAATCACCTAACTCTCCCGTTGAAGATCACCCTCTAAACATGTAACTCTCCCATTGAAGCTCACCCTCTAATCCTGTAAATCTCCCATTGAAGATCACCCTCTAATCCTGTAAATCTCCCATTGAAGATCACCCTCTAATCCTGTAACTCCCCCATTGAAGATCACCCTATAATCCCCTAACTCTCCCATTGAAGATCACCCTATAATCCCCTAACTCTCCCATTGAAGATCACCCTCTAATTCTGTAACTCTCACATTGAAGATCACCCTCTAATCCCCTAACTCTCCCATTGAAGATCACCCTCTAATCCTGTAACTCTCCCATTGAAGATCACCCTCTAATCCCCTTACTCTCCCATTGAAGATCACCCTCTAATTCCCTCACTCTCCCATTGAAGATAACCCTCTAATCCTGTAACTCCCCCATTGAAGATCACCCTCTAACTCTGTAACTCTCCAATCGAAGATCACCCTCTAATCCCCTAACTCTCCCATTGAAGATCACCCTCTAATCCTGTAACTCCTCCATTGAAGATCACCCTCTAACTCTGTAATTCTCCCATCGAAGATCACCCTCTAATCCCCTAACTCTCCACTTGAAGATCACCCTCTAATCCCTGAACCCTCCCATTGAAGGTCACCCTCTAATCCTGTAACTGTCCCCTTGAAGATCACCCTCTAATCCCCTGACTCTCCACTTGAAGATCACCCTCTAATCCCCGATCCCTCCCATTGAAGATCACCCTCTAATCCCGTAACTCTCCCATTGAAGATCACCCTCTAATCACCTAACTCTCCCATTGAAGATCACCCTCTAAACATGTAACTCTCCCATTGAAGATCACCCTCTAATCCTGTAAATCTCCCATTGAAGATCACCCTCTAATCCTGTAAATCTCCCATTGATGCTCACCCTCTAATCCTGTAAATCTCCCACTGAAGTTCACCCTCTAATCCTGTAACTCTCCCATTGAAGATCACCCTCTAATCCCCTAACTCTCCCATTGAAGATCACCCTCTAATCCCCTAACTCTCCCATTGAAGATCACCCTCTAATCCCCTAACTCTCCCAGTGAAGATCACCCTCTAATCCTGTAAATCTCCCATTGAAGATCACCCTCTAATCCTGTAACTCCCCCATTGAAGATCACCTTCTAATCCCCTAACTCCCCCATTGAAGATCACCCTCTAATCCCCTAACTCTCCCATTGAAGATCACCCTCTAATCCTGTAACTCTCCCATTGAAGATCACCCTCTAATCCCCTAACTCTCCCATTGCAGATCACCCTCTAATCCCCTAACCCTCCCATTGAAGATCACCCTCTAATCCTGTAACTCTCCCATTGAAGATCACCCACTAATCCCCTAACTCTCCCATTGAAGATCACCCTCTAATCCCCGAACTCTCCCATTGAAGATCACCCTCTAATCCCCTAACTCTCCCATTGAAGATCACCCTCTAACCCTGTAACTCTCCCATTGAAGATCACCCTCTAATCCTGTAACTCTCCCATTGAAGATCACCCTCTAATCCCCTAACTCCCCCATTGAAGATCACCCTCTAATCCCCTATCTCTCCCATTGAAGATCACCCTCTAATCCCCTAACTCTCCCATTGATCACCCTCTTATCCCCTAACTCCCCCATTGAAGATCACCCTCTAATCCCCTATCTCTCCCATTGAAGATCACCCTCTAATCCCCTATCTCTCCCATTGAAGATCACCCTCTAATCCCCTAACTCTCCCATTGAAGATCACCCGCTAATCCCCTAACTCTCCCACTGAAGATCACCCTCTAATCCTGTAACTCTCCCATTGAAAATCACCCTCTAATCCCGTAACTCTCCCATTGAAGATCACCCTCTAATCCTGTAACTCTCCCATTGAAGATCATCCTCTAATCCCCTAACTCTCCCATTGAAGATCACCCTCTAATTCCCTAACTCTCCCATTGAAGATCACCCTCTAATCCCCTAACTCTCCCATTGAAGATCACCCTCTAATCACCTAACTCTCCCATTGAAGATCACCCTCTAATCCCCTAACTCTCCCATTGAAGATCACCCTCTAATCCTGTAACTCTCCCATTGAAGATCACCCTCTAATCCCCTAACTCTCCCATTGAAGATCACCCTCTAATCCTGTAACTCTCCCATTGAAGATCACCCTCTAATCCCCTAACTCTCCCATTGAAGATCACCCTCTAATCCTCTAACTCCCCCATTGAAGATCACCCTCTAATCCTGTAACTCTCCCATTGAAGATCACCCTCTAATCCCCTAACTCTCCCACTGAAGATCACCCTCTAATCCCCTAACTCTCCCATTGAAGATCACCCTCTAATCCCCTAACTCTCCCACTGAAGTTCACCCTCTAATCCCGTAACTCTCCCATTGAAGATCACCCTCTAATCCTGTAACTCTTCCATTGAAGATCACCCTCTAATCCTGTAACTCTCCCATTGAAGATCACCCTCTAATCCTGTAACTCTCCCATTGAAGATCACCCTCTAATCCCCTAACTCTCCCATTGAAGATCACCCTCTCATCCCCGAACTCTCCCATTGAAGATCACCCTCTAATCCTGTAACTCTCCCATTGAAGATCACCCTCTAATCCCCTAACTCCCCCATTGAAGATCACCCTCTAATCCCCTAACACTCCCATTAAAGATCACCCTCTAATCCCCGAACTCTCCCATTGAAGATCACCCTCTAGTCCCCTAACTCTCCCATTGAAGATCACCCTCTAATCCCCTAACTCCCCCATTGAAGATCACCCTCTAATCCCCTAACTCCCCCATTGAAGATCACCCTCTAATCCTGTAACTCTCCCATTGAAGATCACCCTCTAATCCCCTAACTCCCCCATTGAAGATCACCCTCTAATCCCCGAACTCTCCCATTGAAGATCACCCTCTAATCCCCTAACTCTCCCATTGAAGATCACCCTCTAATCCTGTAACTCTCCCATTGAAGATCATCCTCTAATCCCCTAACTCCCCCATTGAAGATCACCCTCTAATCCCCTAACTCTCCCATTGAAGATCACCCTCTAATCCCCTAACTCTCCCATTGAAGATCACCCTCTAATCCTGTAACTCTCCCATTGAAGATCACCCTCTAATCCTGTAACTCTCCCATTGAAGATCACCCTCTAATCCTGTTACTCTCCCATTGAAGATCACCCTCTAATCCCCTAACTCTCCCATTGAAGATCACCCTCTAATCCCCTAACTCTCCCATTGAAGATCACCCTCTAATCCTGTAACTCTCCCATTGAAGATCACCCTCTAATCCCCTAACTCTCCCATTGAAGATCACCCTCTAATCCTGTAACTCTCCCATTGAAGATCACCCTCTAATCCCGTAACTCTCCCATTGAAGATCACCATCTAATCCTGTAACTCTCCCATTGAAGATCACCCTCTAATCCCCTAACTCTCCCATTGAAGATCACCCTCTAATCCTGTAACTCTCCCATTGAAGATCACCCTCTAATCCTGTAACTCTCCCATCGAAGATCACCCTCTAATCCTGTAACTCTCCCATTGAAGATCACCCTCTAATCCTGTAACTCTCCCATTGAAGATCACCCTCTAATCCCCTAACTCTCCCATTGAAGATCACCCTCTAATCCTGTAACTCTCCCATTGAAGATCACCCTCTAATCCCCGAACCCTCCCATTGAAGATCACCCTCTAATTCTGTAACTCTCCCATTGAAGATCACCCTGTAATCTCCTAACTCTCCCATTGAAGATCACCCTCTAATCCCCTAACTCACCCATTGAAGATCACCCTCTAATCCCCGAACCCTCCCATTGAAGATCACCCTCTAATCCCCTAACTCCCCCATTGAAGATCACCCTCTAATCCCCTGACTCTCCCATTGAAGATCACCCTCTAATCCCCTAACTCTCCCATTGAAGATCACCCTCTAATCCCCTAACTCTCCCATTGAAGATCACCCTGTAATCTCCTAACTCTCCCATTGAAGATCACCCTCTAATCCCCTAACTCCCCCATTGAAGATCACCCTCTAATCCCCTGACTCTCCCATTGAAGATCACCCTCTAATCCCCTAACTCTCCCATTGAAGATCACCCTCTAATCCCCTAACTCCCCCATTGAAGATCACCCTCTAATCCCCTGACTCTCCCATTGAAGATCACCCTCTAATCCCCTAACTCTCCCATTGAAGATCACCCTCTAATCCCCTAACTCTCCCATTGAAGATCACCCTGTAATCTCCTAACTCTCCCATTGAAGATCACCCTCTAATCCCCTAACTCCCCCATTGAAGATCACCCTCTAATCCCCTGACTCTCCCATTGAAGATCACCCTCTAATCCCCTAACTCTCCCATTGAAGATCACCCTCTAATCTCCTAACTCTCCCATTGAAGATCACCCTCTAATCCCCTAACTCTCCCATTGAAGATCACCCTCTAATCCCCTGACTCTCCCATTGAAGATCACTCTCTAATCCCCTAACTCTCCCATTGAAGATCACCCTCTAATCCCGTAACTCTCCCATTGAAGATCACCCTCTAATCCTGTAACTCTCCCATTGAAGATCACCCTCGAATCCTGTAACTCTCCCATTGAAGATCACCGTCTAATCCCCTAACTCTCCCATTGAAGATCACCCTCTAATCCTGTAACTCTCCCATTGAAGATCACCCTCTAATCCTGTAACTCTCCCACTGAAGATCACCCTCTAATCCCCTAACTCTCCCATTGAAGATCACCCTCTAATCCCCTAACTCTCCCATTGAAGATCACCCTCTAATCCCCTAACTCTCCCATTGAAGATCACCCTCTAATCCCCGAACTCTCCCATTGAAGATCACCCTCTAATACCCTAACTCTCCCATTGAAGATCACCCTCTAATCCTGTAACTCTCCCATTGAAGATCACCCTCTAATCCTGTAACTCTCCCATTGAAGATCACCCTCTAATCCCCTAACTTTCCCATTGAAGATCACCCTCTAATCCCCAAACTCTCCCATTGAAGATCACACTCTAACCCTGTAACTCTCCCATTGAAGATCACCCTCTAATCCTGTAACTCTCCCATTGAAGATCACCCTCTAATCCCCTAACTCTCCCATTGAAGATCACCCTCTAATCCCCGAACCCTCCCATTGACGATCACCCTCTAATCCCCTAACTCTCCCATTGAAGATCACCCTCTAATCCTGTAACTCTCCCTTTGAAGATCACCCTCTAATCTCCTAACTCTCCCATTGAAGATCACCCTCTAAACCCCTAACTCTCCCATTGAAGATCAACCTCTAATCCTGTAACTCTCCCATTGAAGATCACCCTCTAATCCTGTAACTCTCACATTGAAGATCACCCTCTAATCCCCTAACTCTCCCATTGAAGATCACCCTCTAATCCCCTAACTCTCCCATTGAACAGGAGGATGAGAATTGTAGGGGCTGGAGGAGGTTACAGAGATAGGGAGGGAGGGAGGGATTTGAACAGGAGCATGAGAATTGTCGGGGCTGGAGGAGGTTACAGAGAAAAGGAGGGAGGGAGCCGAGGGAGGGATTTGAACAGGAGGATGAGAATTGTAGGGGCTGGAGGAGGTTACAGAAATAGGGAGGGAGGGGGCGAGGGAGGGATTTGAACAGGAGGATGGGAATTGTAGGGGTTGAAGGAGGTTATAGAGATAGGTAGGTAGGTAGGGAGGGAGGTATTTGAACAGGAGGATGAGAATTGTAGTGGCTGGAGGAGGTTACAGAGATTGGGAGAGAGGGAGGCGAGGGAGGGATTTGAACAGGAGGATGAGAATTGTAGGGGCTGGAGGAGGTTACAGAGATAGGGAGGGAGGGAGGGATTTGAACAGGAGGATGAGAATTGTAGGGGCTGGAGGAGGTTACAGAGATAGGGAGGGAAGGAGGCGAGGGAGGGATTTGAACAGGAGGATGAGAATTGTAGGGGCTGGAGGAGGTTACAGAGATAGGGAGGGAGGGGGCGAGGGAGGGATTTGAACAGGAGGATGAGAATTGTAGGGGCTGGAGGAGGTTACAGAGATAGGGAGGGAGGGAGGGATTTCAATCGGATCATGGGAATTGTCGGGGCTGGAGGAGGTTACAGAGATAGGGAGGGAGCGAGGGAGGGATTTGAACAGGAGAATGGGAATTGTCGGGCCTGGAGGAGGTTACAGAGATAGGGAGGGAGGAGGCGAGGGAGGGATTTGAACAGGAGGATGAGAATTGTAAGGGTTGGAGGAGGTTACAGAGATAGGGAGGGAGGGAGGGATTTGAACAGGAGGATGACAATTGTAGGGGCTGGAGGAGGTTGCAGAGATAGGGAGGGAGGTGGGTGGGTGAGGGAGGGATTTGAACAGGAGGATGAGAATTGTAGGGGCTGGAGGAGGTTACAAAGATAGCGAGGGAGGGAGGGGGGATTTGAACAGGAGGATGAGAATTGTAGGGGCTGGAGGAGGTTACAGAGATAGGGAGGGAGGGTTCGTGGGAGGAATTTGAACAGGAGGACGAGAATTGTAGGGGCTGGAGGAGATTACAGAGATAGGGAGGGAGGTGGGTGAGGGAGGGATTTGAACAGGAGGATGAGAATTGTCGGGGCTGGAGGAGGTTGCAGAGATAGGGAGGGAGGGGGCGAGGGAGGGATTTGAACAGGAGGAGGCGAATTGTAGGGGCTGGAGGAGGTTACAAAGATAGCGAGGGAGGGAGGGGGGATTTGAACAGGAGGATGAGAAGTGTAGGGGCTGGAGGAGGTTACAGAGACAGGGAGTGAGGAGGGAGCGAGGGAGGGATTTGAACAGGAGGATGGGAATTGTAGGGGTTGGAGAAGGTTACAGAGATAGGGAGGGAGGGATTTGAACAGGAGGATGAGAATTGTAGGGGCTGGAGGAGGTTGAAGAGATAGGGAGGGAGGGAGGGATTTGAACAGGAGGAGAATTGTAGGGGCTGGAGGAGGTTACAGAGATAGGGAGGGAGGGAGGGATTTGAACAGGAGGATGGGAATTGTAGGGGCTGGAGGAGGTTACAGAGATAGGGTGGGAGGGAGGGATTTGAAGAGGACAATGGGAATTGTGGGGGCTGGAGGAGGTTACAGAGATAGGGAGGGAGCGAGGGAGGGATTTGAACAGGAGGATGAGAATTGTAGGGGCTGGAGGACGTTACAGAGATGGGGAGGGAGGGATTTGAACAGGAGCATGGGAATTGTCGGGCCTGGAGGAGGTTACAGAGATAGGGAGGGAGGTGGCGAGGAAGGGATTTGAACAGTAGGATGGGAATTGTAGGTGTGGAGGAGGTTACAGAGATAGGAAGGGAAGGAGCGAGGGAGGGATTTGAACAGGAGGATGGGAATTGTCGGGGCTGGAGGAGGTTACAGAGATAGGGAGGGAAGTGGGTGAGGGAGGGATTTGAACAGGAGGATGAGAATTGTAGGGGCTGGAGGAAGTTACAGAGATAGGGAGGGAGGGGGCGAGGGAGGGATTTGAACAGGCGGATGGGTATTGTAGGGGCTGGATGAGGTTACAGAGACAGTGAGTGAGGAGGGAGCGAGGGAGGGATTTGAACAGGAGGATGGGAATTGTAGGGGTTGGAGGAGGTTACAGAGATAGGGAGGGAGGGATTTGAACAGGAGGATGGGAATTGTAGGGGTTGGAGGAGGTTACAGAGATAGGGAGGGAGGGATTTGAACAGGAGGATGGGAATTGTCGGGGCTGCAGAAGGTTACAGAGATAGGGAGGGAGGGAGGGAGGTATTTGAACAGGAGGATGGGAATTGTAGGTGTGGAGGAGGTTACAGAGATAGGGAGGGAGGGAGCGAGGGAGGGATTTGAACAGGAGGATGGGAATTGTAGGGGCTGGAGGAGGTTACAGAGATCGGGAGGGAGGAAGGGGTTTGAACAGGAGGATGGGAATTGTAGGGGCTGGAGGAGGTTACAGAGATCGGGAGGGAGGAAGGGGTTTGAACAGGAGGATGAGAATTGTAGGGACTGGAGGAGGTTACATAGATAAGGAGGGAGGGAGCAAGGGTGACATTTGAACAGGAGGATGGGATTGTCGGGGCTGGAGGAGGTTACAGAGATAGGGAGGGAGGGAGGGAGGTATTTGAACAGGAGGATGAGAATTGTAGGGGCTGAAGGAGGTTACAGAGATAGGGAGGGAGGGATTTGAACAGGAGGATGAGAATTGTAGGGGCTGGAGGAGGTTACAGAGATAGGGAGGGAGGGAGGCGAGGGAGGGATTTGAACAGGAGGATGGGAATTGTAGGGGCTGTAGGAGGTTACATAGATGAGGAGGAAGGGAGTGAGGGAGGGATTTGAACAGGAGGATGGGAATTGTGGGGGCTGGAGGAGGTTACCGAGATAGGGAGGGAGGGATTGGAACAGGAGGATGAGAATTGTAGGGGCTGGAGCAGGGTACAGAGATCGGGAGGGAGGGAGGCGTATGAGGAATTTGAACAGGAGGATGAGAATTGTAGGGGCTGGAGGAGGTTACAGAGATAGGGAGGGAGGGAGGCGAGGGAGGGATTTGAACAGGAGGATGGGAATTGTAGGGGCTGGAGGTGGTTACAGAGATAGGGAGGGGGCGAGGGAGGGATTTGAACAGGAGGATGGGAATTGTCAGGGCTGGAGGAGGTTACAGAGATAGGGAGGGAGGGAGGGAGGGATTTGAACAGGAGGATGAGAATTGTAGGGGCTGGAGGAGGTTACAAAGATAGGGAGGGAGGGAGGGGGGGATTTGAACAGGAGGATGGGAATTGTAGGGGTCGGAGGAAGTTACAGAGATAGGGAGGGAGGGAGGGATTTGAACAGTAGGATGTGAATTGTATGGGCTGAAAGAGGTTACAGAGATAGGGAGGGAGGGAGGGAGGGAGCAATTTGAAGAGGAGGATGAGAATGTAAGGGTTGGAGGAGGTTACAGAGATAGGGAGGGAGGGAGGGATTTGAACAGGTGGATGAGAATTGTAGGGGCTGGAGGAGGTTACAGAGATAGGGAGGGAGGGAGGGATTTGAACAGGTGGATGAGAATTGTAGGGGTTGGAGGAGGTTACAGAGATAGGGAGGGAGGGATTTGAACAGGTGGATGAGAATTGTAGGGGCTGGAGGAGGTTACAGAAATAGGGAGGGAAGGTGCGAGGGAGTTATTTGAACAGGAGGATGAGAATTGTAGGGGCTCACGAGGTTACAGAGATAGGGAGGGAGGGGGCGAGGGAGAGATTTGAACAGGAGGATGAGAATTGTAGGGGCTGGAGGAGGTTACAGAGATAGGGAGCGAGGGAGGGATTTGAACAGGAGGATGGGAATTGTAGGGGTTGGAGGAGGTTACAGAGATAGGGAGGGAGGGGGCGAGGGAGGGATTTGAACAGGAGGATGGGTATTGTAGGGGCTGGAGGAGGTTACAGAGATAGGGAGGGAGGGGGGGTTCGAGGGAGGAATTTGAACAGGAGGATGAGAATTGTAGGGGCTGAAGGAGGTTACAGAGATAGGGAGGGAGGGTGCGAGGGAGCAATTTGAAGAGGAGGATGAGAATTGTAGGGGTTGGAGGAGGTTACAGAGATAGGGAAGGAGGGAGGTCTTTGAACAGGAGGCTGAGAGTTGTAGGGGCTGGAGGAGGTTACAGAGATAGGGAGGGAGGGAGGGATTTGAACAGGAAGATGGGAATTGTAGGGGCTGGAGGAGGTTACAGACATAGGGAGGGAGGGACGGATTTGAACAGGAGGATGGGAATTGTAGGGGCTGCAGGAGGTTACAGAGATAGGGAGTGAGGAGGGAGCGAGGGAGGGATTTGAACAGGAGGATGGGAATTGTAGGGGTTGGAGGCAGTTACAGAGATCGGGAGCGAGGGAGGGAGGGATTAGAACAGGAGGATGAGAATTGTATGGGCTGAAGGAGGTTACAGAGATAGGGAGGGAGGGAGGGATTTGAACAGGAGGATGAGAATTGTAGGGGCTGGAGGAGGTTACAGAGATAGGGAGGGAGGGGGCGAGGAAGGGATTTGAACTGGAGGATGAGAATTGTAGGGGCTGGAGGAGGTTACAGAGATAGGGAGGGAGGGGGCGAGGAAGGGATTTGAACTGGAGGATGAGAATTGTAGGGGCTGGCGGAGGTTACAGAGATAGGGACGGAGGGGGCGAGGGAGGGATTTGAACAGGAGGATGAGAATTGTCGGGGTTGGAGGAGGTTACAGAGATAGGGAGGGAGGGAGGTATTTGAACAGGAGGATGAGAATTGTAGGGGCTGAAGGAGGTTACAGAGATAGGGAGGGATTTGAACAGGAGGATGAGAATTGTAGGGGCTGGAGGAGGTTACAGAGATAGGGAGGGAGGGAGGGATTTGAACAGGAGGATGAGAATTGTAGGGGCTGGAGGAGGATACAGAGATAGGGAGGGAGGGGAGCAAGGGTGGGATTTGAACAGGAGGATGAGAATTGTAGGGGCTGGAGGAGGTTACAGAGATAGGGAGGGAGGGGAGCGAGGGAGGGATTTGAACAGGAGGATGGGAATTGTAGGGGCTGTAGGAGGTTACATAGATAAGGAGGAAGGGAGCGAGGGAGGGATTTGAACAGGAGGATGGGAATTGTGGGGGCTGGAGGAGGTTACCGAGATAGGGAGGGAGGGATTTGAACAGGAGGATGAGAATTGTAAGGGCTGGAGCAGGGTACAGAGATAGGGATTGAGGGAGGCGTATGAGGGATTTGAACAGGAGGATGAGAATTGTAGGGGCTGGAGGAGGTTATGGAGATAGGGAGGGAGGGAGGGATTTGAACAGGAGGATGAGAATTGTAGAGGCTGGAGGAGGTTACAGAGATAGGGAGGGAGGGAGGCGAGGGAGGGATTTGAACAGGAGGATGAGAATTGTAGGGGCTGGAGGAGGTTACAGAGATAGGGAGGGAGGGGGCGAGGGAGGGATTTGAACAGGAGGATGGGTATTGTAGGGGCTGGAGGAGGTTACAGAGATAGGGAGGGAGGGGGCGAGGGAGGGATTTGAACAGGAGGATGAGAATTGTAGGGGCTGGAGGAGGTTATGGAGATAGGGAGGGAGGGAGGGATTTGAACAGGAGGCTGAGAGTTGTAGGGGCTGGAGGAGGTTACAGAGATAGGGAGGGAGGGAGCGAGGGAGGGATTTGAACAGGAGGATGGGAATTGTCGGGGCTGGAGGAGGTTACAGAGATAGGGAGGGAAGGTGCGAGGGAGTTATTTGAACAGGAGGATGAGAATTGTAGGGGCTGGACGAGGTTACAGAGATAGGGAGGTAGGGGGCGAGGGAGGGATTTGAACAGGAGGATGAGAATTGTAGGGGCTGGAGGAGGTTACAGAGATAGGGAGGGAGGGGGGAGCGAGGGAGGGATTTGAACAGGAGGATGGGAATTGTAGGGGTTGGAGGAGGTTACAGAGATAGGGAGGAAGGGGCGAGGGAGGGATTTGAACAGGAGGATGGGAATTGTAGGAGCTGGAGGAGGTTACAGAGATAGGGATGGAGGGGGCGAGGGAGGGATTTCAACAGGAGGATGGGTATTGTAGGGGCTGGAGGAGGTTACAGAGATAGGGAGGGAGGGGGGGTTCGAGGGAGGAATTTGAACAGGAGGATGAGAATTGTAGGGTCTGGAGGAGGTTACAGAGATAGAGAGGGAGGGAGGGATTTGAACAGGAGGATGGGAATTGTAGGGGTTGGAGGAGGTTACAGAAATAGGGAGGGAGGGGGCGAGAGAGGGATTTGAACAGGAGGATGAGAATTGTAGGGGCTGAAGGAGGTGACAGAGATAGGGAGGGAGGGTGCGAGGGAGCAATTTGAAGAGGAGGATGAGAATTGTAGGGGTTGGAGGAAGTTACAGAGATAGGGAAGGAGGGAGGTCTTTGAACAGGAGGCTGAGAGTTGTAGGGGCTGGAGGAGGTTACAGAGATAGGGAGGAAGGGAGGGATTTGAACAGGAAGATGGGAATTGTAGGGGCTGGAGGAGGTTACGGAGATAGGGAGGGAGGGAGGGATTTGAACAGGAGGATGTGAATTCTAGGGGCTGGAGGAGGTTACAGAGATAGGGAGGGAGGGAGGGATTTGAACAGGAGGATGGGATTTGTAGGGGCTGGAGGAGGTTACAAAGATAGTGAGGGAGGGATTTGAACAGGAGGATGGGATTTTTTAGGGGTTGGAGGAGGTTACAAAGATAGGGAGGGAGGGAGGGATTTGAACAGTAGGATGGGATTTGTAGGGGCTGGAGGAGGTTACAGAGATAGGGAGGGAGGGGGCGAGGGAGGGATTTGAAAAGGAGGATGAGAATTGTAGAGGCTGGAGGAGGTTACAGAGATAGGGAGGGAGGGATTTGAACAGGAGGATGAGAATTGTAGGGGCTGGAGGAGTTTACAGAGATAGAGAGGGAGGGAGGGATTTGTACAGGAGGATGAGAATTGTAGGGGCTGGAGGTGGTTACAGAGATAGGAAGGGAGGGAGGGATTTGAACAGGAGGATGGGAATTGTAGGGGCTGGAGGAGGTTACAGAGATAGGGAGGGAGGGGGCGAGGGAGGGATTTGAACAGGCGGATGGGTATTGTAGGGGCTGGATGAGGTTACAGAGACAGTGAGTGAGGAGGGAGCGAGGGAGGGATTTGAACAGGAGGATGGGAATTGTAGGGGTTGGAGGAGGTTACAGAGATAGGGAGGGAGGGATTTGAACAGGAGGATGGGAATTGTCGGGGCTGGAGAAGGTTACAGAGATAGGGAGGGAGGGAGGGAGGTATTTGAACAGTTAATCCCCGAACTCTCCCTTTGAAGATCACCCTCTAATCCCCTAACTCTCCCATTGAACAGGAGGATGAGAATTGTAGGGGCTGGAGGAGATTATGGAGATAGGGAGGGAGGGAGGGATTTGAACAGGAGGATGAGAATTGTAGAGGCTGGAGGAGGTTACAGAGATAGGGAGGGAGGGAGGCGAGGGAGGGATTTGAACAGGAGGATGGGAATTGTAGGGGCTGGAGGTGGTTACAGAGATAGGGAGGGGGCGAGGGAGGGATTTGAACAGGAGGATGGGAATTGTCAGGGCTGGAGGAGGTTACAGCGATAGGGAGGGAGGGAGGGATTTGAACAGGAGGATGAGAATTGTAGGGGCTGGAGGAGGTTACAAAGATAGGGAGGGAGGGAGGGGGTATTTGAACAGGAGGATGGGAATTGTAGGGGTCGGAGGAAGTTACAGAGATAGGGAGGGAGGGAGGGATTTGAACAGGAGGATGTGAATTGTATGGGCTGAAGGAGGTTACAGAGATAGGGAGGGAGGGAGGGAGGGAGCAATTTGAAGAGGAGGATGAGAATGTAAGGGTTGGAGGAGGTTACAGAGATGGGGAGGGAGAGAGGGATTTGAACAGGTGGATGAGAATTGTAGGGGTTGGAGGAGGTTACAGAGATAGGGAGGGAGGGAGGGAGCGATTTGAAGAGGAGGATGAGAATTGTAGGTGTGGAGGAGGTTACAGAGATAGGGAGGGCGGGAGCGAGGGAGGGATTTGAACAGGAGGATGGGAATTGTCGGGGCTGGAGGAGGTTACAGAGATAGGGAGGGAAGGTGCGAGGGAGTTATTTGAACAGGAGGATGAGAATTGTAGGGGCTCACGAGGTTACAGAGATAGGGAGGGAGGGGGCGAGGGAGAAATTTGAACAGGAGGATGAGAATTGTAGGGGCTGGAGGAGGTTACAGAGATAGGGAGGGAGGGGGGAGCGAGGGAGAGATTTGAACAGGAGGATGGGAATTGTAGGGGCTGGAGGAGGTTACAGAGACAGGGAGGGAGGGGGCGAGGGAGGGATTTGAAGAGGAGGATGGGTATTGTAGGGGCTGGAGGAGGTTACAGAGATAGGGAGGGAGGGGGGGTTCGAGGGAGGAATTTGAACAGGAGGATGAGAATTGTAGGGGCTGAAGGAGGTTACAGAGATAGGGAGGGAGGGAGGGATTTGAACAGGAGGCTGAGAGTTGTAGGGGCTGGAGGAGGTTACAGAGATAGGGAGGGAGGGAGGGATTTGAACAGGAAGATGGGAATTGTAGGGGCTGGAGGAGGTTACAGACATAGGGAGGGAGGGACGGATTTGAACAGGAGGATGGGAATTGTAGTGGCTAGAGGAGGTTACAGAGATAGGGTGGGAGGGAGGGAGGGTTCGTGGGAGGAATTTGAACAGGAGGATGAGAATTGTAGGGGCTGGAGGAGGTTGCAGAGATAGGGAGGGAGGGAGGGAGGGGGGGATTTGAACAGGAGGATGAGAATTGTTGGGGCTGCAGGAGGTTACAGAGACAGGGAGTGAGGAGGGAGCGAGGGAGGGATTTGAACAGGAGGATGGGAATTGTAGGGGTTGGAGGCAGTTACAGAGATCGGGAGCGAGGGAGGGAGGGATTAGAACAGGAGGATGAGAATTGTATGGGCTGAAGGAGGTTACAGAGATAGGGAGGGACGGAGGGATTTGAACAGGATGATGGGAATTGTAGGGGCTGGAGGAGGTTACAGAGATAGGGAGGGAGGGAGGGAGGGATTTTAACAGGAGGATGAGAATTGTCGGCGCTGGAGGAGGTTACAGAGATAGGGAGGGAGGGGGCGAGGGAGGGATTTGAACAGGAGGATGAGAATTGTAGGGGCTGGAGGAGGTTACGGAGATAGGGAGGGAGGGGGCGAGGGATGGATTTGAACTGGAGGATGAGAATTGTAGGGGCTGGAGGAGGTTACAGAGATAGGGACGGAGGGGGCGAGGGAGGGATTTGAACAGGAGGATGAGAATTGTAGGGGTTGGAGGAGGTTACAGAGATAGGGAGGGAGGGAGGTATTTGAACAGGAGGATGAGAATTGTAGGTGTGGAGGAGGTTACAGAGATAGGGAGGGAGGGAGCGAGGGAGGGATTTGAACAGGAGGATGGGAATTGTCGGGGCTGGAGGAGGTTACAGAGATAGGGAGGGAAGGTGCGAGGTAGGGATTTCAACAGGAGGATGAGAATTGTAGGGGCTGGACGAGGTTACAGAGATAGGGAGGGAGGGGGCGAGTGATGGATTTGAACAGGAGGATGAGAATTGTAAGGGTTGGAGGATGTTACAGAGATAGGGAGGGAGGTGGGTGAGGGAGAGATTTGAACAGGAGGATGAGAATTGTAGGGGCTGGAGGAGGTTACAGAGATAGGGAGGGAGGGGGCGAGGGAGGGATTTGAACAGGCGGATGGGTATTGTAGGGGCTGGAGGAGGTTACAGGGATAGGGAGGAAGGGAGGGAGGTATTTGAACAGGAGGATGAGAATTGTAGCGGCTGAAGTAGGTTACAGAGATAGGGAGGGAGGGATTTGAACAGGCGGATGGGAATTGTCGGGGCTGGAGGAGGTTACAGATAGGGAGGGAGGGATTTGAACAGGAGGATGAGAATTGTAGGGGCTGGAGGAAGTTACAGTGATAGGGAGGGAGGGAGGGATCTGAACAGGAGGATGAGAATTGTAGGGGCTGGAGTAGGTTTCAGAGATAGGGAGGGAGGGGAGCGAGGGAGGGATTTGAACAGGAGGATGGGAATTGTAGGGACTGGAGGAGGTTACATAGATAAGGAGGGAGGGAGCAAGGGAGGCATTTGAACAGGAGGATGGGAATTGTAGGGGCTGGAGGAGGTTACAGAGACAGGGAGTGAGGAGGGAGCGAGGGAGGGATTTGAACAGGAGGATGGGAATTGTAGGGGTTGGAGGAGGTTACAGAGATAGGGAGTGAGGGAGGGAGGTATTTGAACAGGAGGATGAGAATTGTCGGGGCTGAAGGAGGTTACAGAGATAGGGAGGGATTTGAACAGGAGGATGAGAATTGTAGGGGCTGGAGGAGGTTACAGAGATAGGGAGGGAGGGAGGGAGGGATTTGAACAGGAGGATGGGAATTGTCGGGGCTGAAGGAGGTTACAGAGATAGGGAGGGATTTGAACAGGAGGATGAGAATTGTAGGGGCTGGAGGAGGTTTCAGAGATAGGGAGGGGGGGGACCAAGGGTGGGATTTGAACAGGAGGATGAGAATTGTAGGGGCTGGAGGAGGTTACAGAGATAGGGAGGGAGGGGAGCGAGGGAGGGATTTGAACAGGAGGATGGGAATTGTAGGGGCTGTAGGAGGTTACATAGATAAGGAGGAAGGGAGCGAGGGAGGGATTTGAACAGGAGTTGGGAATTGTGGGGGCTGGAGGAGGTTACCGAGATAGGGAGGGAGGGATTTGAACAGGAGGATGGGAATTGTAGGGGCTGTAGGAGGTTACAGAGATAGGGAGGGAGGGGGGCGAGGGAGGGATTTGAACAGGAGGATGAGAGTTGTAGGGGCTGGAGGAGGTTATGGAGATAGGGAGGGAGGGAGGGATTTGAACAGGAGGATGAGAATTGTAGAGGCTGGAGGAGGTTACAGAGATAGGGAGGGAGGGAGGCGAGGGAGGGATTTGAACAGGAGGATGAGAATTGTCGGGGCTGGAGGAGGTTACAGAGATAGGGAGGGAGGGGGCGAGGGAGGGATTTGAACAGGAGGATGGGTATTGTAGGGGTTGGAGGCGGTTACAGAGATGGGGAGGGAGGGAGGGATTTGAAAAGGTGGATGAGAATTGTCGGGGCTGGAGTAGGTTTCAGAGATAGGGAGGGAGGGGAGCGAGGGAGGGATTTGAACAGGAGGATGGGAATTGTAGGGACTGGAGGAGGTTACATAGATAAGGAGGGAGGGAGCAAGGGAGGCATTTGAACAGGAGGATGGGAATTGTAGGGGCTGGAGGAGGTTACAGAGACAGGGAGTGAGGAGGGAGCGAGGGAGGGATTTGAACAGGAGGATGGGAATTGTAGGGGTTGGAGGAGGTTACAGAGATAGGGAGTGAGGGAGGGAGGTATTTGAACAGGAGGATGGGAATTGTCGGGGCTGAAGGAGGTTACAGAGATAGGGAGGGATTTGAACAGGAGGATGAGAATTGTAGGGGCTGGAGGAGGTTTCAGAGATAGGGAGGGGGGGGAGCAAGGGTGGGATTTGAACAGGAGGATGAGAATTGTAGGGGCTGGAGGAGGTTACAGAGATAGGGAGGGAGGGGAGCGAGGGAGGGATTTGAACAGGAGGATGGGAATTGTAGGGGCTGTAGGAGGTTACATAGATAAGGAGGAAGGGAGCGAGGGAGGGATTTGAACAGGAGTTGGGAATTGTGGGGGCTGGAGGAGGTTACCGAGATAGGGAGGGAGGGATTTGAACAGGAGGATGGGAATTGTAGGGGCTGTAGGAGGTTACAGAGATAGGGAGGGAGGGGGGCGAGGGAGGGATTTGAACAGGAGGATGAGAGTTGTAGGGGCTGGAGGAGGTTATGGAGATAGGGAGGGAGGGAGGGATTTGAACAGGAGGATGAGAATTGTAGAGGCTGGAGGAGGTTACAGAGATAGGGAGGGAGGGAGGCGAGGGAGGGATTTGAACAGGAGGATGAGAATTGTCGGGGCTGGAGGAGGTTACAGAGATAGGGAGGGAGGGGGCGAGGGAGGGATTTGAACAGGAGGATGGGTATTGTAGGGGTTGGAGGCGGTTACAGAGATGGGGAGGGAGGGAGGGATTTGAAAAGGTGGATGAGAATTGTCGGGGCTGGAGGAGGTTACAGAGATAGGGAGGGAGGGAGCGAGGGAGGGATTTGAACAGTAGGATGGGAATTGTCGGGGCTGGAGGAGGTTACAGAGATAGGGAGGGAAGGTGCGAGGGAGTTATTTGAACAGGAGGATGAGAATTGTAGGGGCTGGACGAGGTTACAGAGATAGGGAGGGAGGGGGCGAGGGAGGGATTTGAACAGGAGGATGGGAATTGTAGGGACTGGAGGAGGTTACATAGCTAAGGAGGGAGGGAGCAAGGGAGGCATTTGAACAGGAGGATGGGAATTGTAGGGGCTGGAGGAGGTTACAGAGACAGGGAGTGAGGAGGGAGTGAGGGAGGGATTTGAACAGGAGGATGGGAATTGTAGGGGTTGGAGGAGGTTACAGAGATAGGGAGGGAGGGAGGTATTTGAACAGGAGGATGAGAATTGTAGGGGCTGAAGGAGGTTACAGAGATAGGGAGGGATTTGAACAGGAGGATGAGAATTGTAGGGGCTGGAGGAGGTTTCAGAGATAGGGAGGGAGGGGAGCAAGGGTGGGATTTGAACAGGAGGATGAGAATTGTAGGGGCTGGAGGAGGTTACAGAGATAGGGAGGGAGGGGAGCGAGGGAGGGATTTGAACAGGAGGATGGGAATTGTAGGGGCTGTAGGAGGTTACATAGATAAGGAGGAAGGGAGCGGGGGAGGGATTTGAACAGGAGGATGGGAATTGTGGGGGCTGGAGGAGGTTACCGAGATAGGGAGGGAGGGATTTGAACAGGAGGATGAGAATTGTAAGGGCTGGAGCAGGGTACAGAGATAGGGATTGAGGGAGGCGTATGAGGGATTTGAACAGGAGGATGAGAATTGTAGGGGCTGGAGGAGGTTATGGAGATAGGGAGGGAGGGAGGGATTTGAACAGGAGGATGAGAATTGTAGAGGCTGGAGGAGGTTACAGAGATAGGGAGGGAGGGAGGCGAGGGAGGGATTTGAACAGGAGGATGAGAATTGTAGGGGCTGGAGGATGTTACAGAGATAGGGAGGGAGGGGGCGAGGGAGGGATTTGAACAGGAGGATGGGTATTGTAGGGGCTGGAGGAGGTTACAGAGATAGGGAGGGAGGGGGGCGAGGGAGGGATTTGAACAGGAGGATGAGAATTGTAGGGGCTGGAGGAGGTTATGGAGATAGGGAGGGAGGGAGGGATTTGAACAGGAGGATGAGAATTGTAGAGGCTGGAGGAGGTTACAGAGATAGGGAGGGAGGGAGGCGAGGGAGGGATTTGAACAGGAGGATGAGAATTGTCGGGGCTGGAGGAGGTTACAGAGATAGGGAGGGAGGGGGCGAGGGAGGGATTTGAACAGGAGGATGGGTATTGTAGGGGTTGGAGGCGGTTACAGAGATGGGGAGGGAGGGAGGGATTTGAACAGGAGGCTGAGAATTGTCGGGGCTGGAGGAGGTTATAGAGATGGGGAGGGAGGGATTTGAACAGGTGGATGAGAATTGTCGGGGCTGGAGGAGGTTACAGAGATAGGGAGGGAGGGAGGTATTTGAACAGGAGGCTGAGAGTTGTAGGGGCTGGAGGAGGTTACAGAGATAGGGAGGGAGGGAGCGAGGGAGGGATTTGAACAGGAGGATGGGAATTGTAGGGGTTGGAGGAGGTTACAGAGATAGGGAGGGAGGGGGCGAGGGAGGGATTTGAACAGGAGGATGGGAATTGTAGGAGCTGGAGGAGGTTACAGAGATAGGGAGGGAGGTGGCGAGGGAGGGATTTGAACAGGAGGATGGGAATTGTAGGGGTTGGAGGAGGTTACAGAGATAGGGAGGGAGGTGGGTGAGGGAGGGATTTGAACAGGAGGATGAGAATTGTAGGGGCTGGAGGAGGTTACAGAGATAGGGAGGGAGGGGTCGAGGGAGGGATTTCAACAGGAGGATGAGAATTGTAGGGGTTGGAGGAAGTTACAGAGATAGGGAAGGAGGGAGGGATTTGAACAGGAGGCTGAGAGTTGTAGGGGCTGGAGGAGGTTACAGAGATAGGGAGGAAGGGAGGGATTTGAACAGGAAGATGGGAATTGTAGGGGCTGGAGGAGGTTACAGAGATAGGGAGGGAGGGAGGGATTTGAACAGGAAGATGGGAATTGTAGGGGCTGGAGGAGGTTACAGAGATAGGGAGGGAGGGAGAGATTTGAACAGGAGGAATGGGAATTGTGGGGGCTGGAGGAGGTTACAGAGATAGGGAGGGAGGGAGGGATTTGAACAGGAGGATGTGAATTCTAGGGGCTGGAGGAGGTTACAGAGATAGGGAGGGAGGGAGGGAGGGATTTGGACAGGAGGATGGGATTTGTAGGGGCTGGAGGAGGTTACAAAGATAGGGAGGGAGGGATTTGAACAGGAGGATGGGATTTGTAGGGGTTGGAGGAGGTTACAAAGATAGGGAGGGAGGGAGGGAGGGAGGGATTTGAACAGGAGGATGGGATTTGTAGGGGCTGGAGGAGGTTACAGAGCGAGCGAGGGAGGGATTTGAAAAGGAGGATGAGAATTGTAGGGGCTGGAGGTGGTTACAGAGATAGGGAGGGAGGGAGGGAGGTCTTTGAACAGGAGGATGGGAATTGTCGGGGCTGAAGGAGGTTACAGAGATAGGGAGGGATTTGAACAGGAGGATGAGAATTGTAGGGGCTGGAGGAGGTTTCAGAGATAGGGAGGGGGGGGACCAAGGGTGGGATTTGAACAGGAGGATGAGAATTGTAGGGGCTGGAGGAGGTTACAGAGATAGGGAGGGAGGGGAGCGAGGGAGGGATTTGAACAGGAGGATGGGAATTGTAGGGGCTGTAGGAGGTTACATAGATAAGGAGGAAGGGAGCGAGGGAGGGATTTGAACAGGAGTTGGGAATTGTGGGGGCTGGAGGAGGTTACCGAGATAGGGAGGGAGGGATTTGAACAGGAGGATGGGAATTGTAGGGGCTGTAGGAGGTTACAGAGATAGGGAGGGAGGGGGGCGAGGGAGGGATTTGAACAGGAGGATGAGAGTTGTAGGGGCTGGAGGAGGTTATGGAGATAGGGAGGGAGGGAGGGATTTGAACAGGAGGATGAGAATTGTAGAGGCTGGAGGAGGTTACAGAGATAGGGAGGGAGGGAGGCGAGGGAGGGATTTGAACAGGAGGATGAGAATTGTCGGGGCTGGAGGAGGTTACAGAGATAGGGAGGGAGGGGGCGAGGGAGGGATTTGAACAGGAGGATGGGTATTGTAGGGGTTGGAGGCGGTTACAGAGATGGGGAGGGAGGGAGGGATTTGAAAAGGTGGATGAGAATTGTCGGGGCTGGAGTAGGTTTCAGAGATAGGGAGGGAGGGGAGCGAGGGAGGGATTTGAACAGGAGGATGGGAATTGTAGGGACTGGAGGAGGTTACATAGATAAGGAGGGAGGGAGCAAGGGAGGCATTTGAACAGGAGGATGGGAATTGTAGGGGCTGGAGGAGGTTACAGAGACAGGGAGTGAGGAGGGAGCGAGGGAGGGATTTGAACAGGAGGATGGGAATTGTAGGGGTTGGAGGAGGTTACAGAGATAGGGAGTGAGGGAGGGAGGTATTTGAACAGGAGGATGGGAATTGTCGGGGCTGAAGGAGGTTACAGAGATAGGGAGGGATTTGAACAGGAGGATGAGAATTGTAGGGGCTGGAGGAGGTTTCAGAGATAGGGAGGGGGGGGAGCAAGGGTGGGATTTGAACAGGAGGATGAGAATTGTAGGGGCTGGAGGAGGTTACAGAGATAGGGAGGGAGGGGAGCGAGGGAGGGATTTGAACAGGAGGATGGGAATTGTAGGGGCTGTAGGAGGTTACATAGATAAGGAGGAAGGGAGCGAGGGAGGGATTTGAACAGGAGTTGGGAATTGTGGGGGCTGGAGGAGGTTACCGAGATAGGGAGGGAGGGATTTGAACAGGAGGATGGGAATTGTAGGGGCTGTAGGAGGTTACAGAGATAGGGAGGGAGGGGGGCGAGGGAGGGATTTGAACAGGAGGATGAGAGTTGTAGGGGCTGGAGGAGGTTATGGAGATAGGGAGGGAGGGAGGGATTTGAACAGGAGGATGAGAATTGTAGAGGCTGGAGGAGGTTACAGAGATAGGGAGGGAGGGAGGCGAGGGAGGGATTTGAACAGGAGGATGAGAATTGTCGGGGCTGGAGGAGGTTACAGAGATAGGGAGGGAGGGGGCGAGGGAGGGATTTGAACAGGAGGATGGGTATTGTAGGGGTTGGAGGCGGTTACAGAGATGGGGAGGGAGGGAGGGATTTGAAAAGGTGGATGAGAATTGTCGGGGCTGGAGGAGGTTACAGAGATAGGGAGGGAGGGAGCGAGGGAGGGATTTGAACAGTAGGATGGGAATTGTCGGGGCTGGAGGAGGTTACAGAGATAGGGAGGGAAGGTGCGAGGGAGTTATTTGAACAGGAGGATGAGAATTGTAGGGGCTGGACGAGGTTACAGAGATAGGGAGGGAGGGGGCGAGGGAGGGATTTGAACAGGAGGATGGGAATTGTAGGGACTGGAGGAGGTTACATAGCTAAGGAGGGA
The DNA here is from genome assembly GCF_047496885.1 of Scyliorhinus torazame. Taxonomy (NCBI): domain Eukaryota; kingdom Metazoa; phylum Chordata; class Chondrichthyes; order Carcharhiniformes; family Scyliorhinidae; genus Scyliorhinus; species Scyliorhinus torazame. The sequence continues at coordinate 84,739,995 of NC_092729.1, read as the reverse complement.
GGGAGCAAGGGAGGCATTTGAACAGGAGGATGGGAATTGTAGGGGCTGGAGGAGGTTACAGAGACAGGGAGTGAGGAGGGAGTGAGGGAGGGATTTGAACAGGAGGATGGGAATTGTAGGGGTTGGAGGAGGTTACAGAGATAGGGAGGGAGGGAGGTATTTGAACAGGAGGATGAGAATTGTAGGGGCTGAAGGAGGTTACAGAGATAGGGAGGGATTTGAACAGGAGGATGAGAATTGTAGGGGCTGGAGGAGGTTTCAGAGATAGGGAGGGAGGGGAGCAAGGGTGGGATTTGAACAGGAGGATGAGAATTGTAGGGGCTGGAGGAGGTTACAGAGATAGGGAGGGAGGGGAGCGAGGGAGGGATTTGAACAGGAGGATGGGAATTGTAGGGGCTGTAGGAGGTTACATAGATAAGGAGGAAGGGAGCGGGGGAGGGATTTGAACAGGAGGATGGGAATTGTGGGGGCTGGAGGAGGTTACCGAGATAGGGAGGGAGGGATTTGAACAGGAGGATGAGAATTGTAAGGGCTGGAGCAGGGTACAGAGATAGGGATTGAGGGAGGCGTATGAGGGATTTGAACAGGAGGATGAGAATTGTAGGGGCTGGAGGAGGTTATGGAGATAGGGAGGGAGGGAGGGATTTGAACAGGAGGATGAGAATTGTAGAGGCTGGAGGAGGTTACAGAGATAGGGAGGGAGGGAGGCGAGGGAGGGATTTGAACAGGAGGATGAGAATTGTAGGGGCTGGAGGATGTTACAGAGATAGGGAGGGAGGGGGCGAGGGAGGGATTTGAACAGGAGGATGGGTATTGTAGGGGCTGGAGGAGGTTACAGAGATAGGGAGGGAGGGGGGCGAGGGAGGGATTTGAACAGGAGGATGAGAATTGTAGGGGCTGGAGGAGGTTATAGAGATGGGGAGGGAGGGATTTGAACAGGTGGATGAGAATTGTCGGGGCTGGAGGAGGTTATAGAGATGGGGAGGGAGGGATTTGAACAGGTGGATGAGAATTGTCGGGGCTGGAGGAGGTTACAGAGATAGGGAGGGAGGGAGGTATTTGAACAGGAGGCTGAGAGTTGTAGGGGCTGGAGGAGGTTACAGAGATAGGGAGGGAGGGAGCGAGGGAGGGATTTGAACAGGAGGATGGGAATTGTAGGGGTTGGAGGAGGTTACAGAGATAGGGAGGGAGGGGGCGAGGGAGGGATTTGAACAGGAGGATGGGAATTGTAGGAGCTGGAGGAGGTTACAGAGATAGGGAGGGAGGTGGCGAGGGAGGGATTTGAACAGGAGGATGGGAATTGTAGGGGTTGGAGGAGGTTACAGAGATAGGGAGGGAGGTGGGTGAGGGAGGGATTTGAACAGGAGGATGAGAATTGTAGGGGCTGGAGGAGGTTACAGAGATAGGGAGGGAGGGGTCGAGGGAGGGATTTCAACAGGAGGATGAGAATTGTAGGGGTTGGAGGAAGTTACAGAGATAGGGAAGGAGGGAGGGATTTGAACAGGAGGCTGAGAGTTGTAGGGGCTGGAGGAGGTTACAGAGATAGGGAGGAAGGGAGGGATTTGAACAGGAAGATGGGAATTGTAGGGGCTGGAGGAGGTTACAGAGATAGGGAGGGAGGGAGGGATTTGAACAGGAAGATGGGAATTGTAGGGGCTGGAGGAGGTTACAGAGATAGGGAGGGAGGGAGAGATTTGAACAGGAGGAATGGGAATTGTGGGGGCTGGAGGAGGTTACAGAGATAGGGAGGGAGGGAGGGATTTGAACAGGAGGATGTGAATTCTAGGGGCTGGAGGAGGTTACAGAGATAGGGAGGGAGGGAGGGAGGGATTTGGACAGGAGGATGGGATTTGTAGGGGCTGGAGGAGGTTACAAAGATAGGGAGGGAGGGATTTGAACAGGAGGATGGGATTTGTAGGGGTTGGAGGAGGTTACAAAGATAGGGAGGGAGGGAGGGATTTGAACAGGAGGATGGGATTTGTAGGGGCTGGAGGAGGTTACAGAGCGAGCGAGGGAGGGATTTGAAAAGGAGGATGAGAATTGTAGGGGCTGGAGGTGGTTACAGAGATAGGGAAGGAGGGAGGTCTTTGAACAGGAGGCTGAGAGTTGTAGGGGCTGGAGGAGGTTACAGAGATAGGGAGGGAGGGAGGGATTTGAACAGGAGGATGGGAATTGTAGTGGCTAGAGGAGGTTACAGAGATAGGGTGGGAGGGAGGGAGGGTTCGTGGGAGGAATTTGAACAGGAGGATGAGAATTGTAGGGGCTGGAGGAGGTTGCAGAGATAGGGAGGGAGGGAGGGAGGGGGGGATTTGAACAGGAGGATGAGAATTGTAGGGGTTGGAGGCAGTTACAGAGATCGGGAGCGAGGGAGGGAGGGATTAGAACAGGAGGATGAGAATTGTATGGGCTGAAGGAGGTTACAGAGATAGGGAGGGAGGGAGGGATTTGAACAGGATGATGGGAATTGTAGGGGCTGGAGGAGGTTACAGAGATAGGGAGGGAGGGAGGGAGGGATTTGAACAGGAGGATGAGAATTGTAGGTGTGGACAAGGTTACAGAGATAGGGAGGGAGGGAGCGAGGGAGGGATTTGAACAGGAGGATGGGAATTGTCGGGGCTGGAGGAGGTTACAGAGATAGGGAGGGAAGGTGCGAGGTAGGGATTTCAACAGGAGGATGAGAATTGTAGGGGCTGGAGGAGGTTACAGAGATAGGGAGGGAGGGGGCGAGGGAGGGATTTGAACAGGCGGATGGGTATTGTAGGGGCTGGAGGAGGTTACAGGGATAGGGAGGGAGGGAGGGAGGTATTTGAACAGGAGGATGAGAATTGTAGCGGCTGAAGTAGGTTACAGAGATAGGGAGGGAGGGATTTGAACAGGCGGATGGGAATTGTCGGGGCTGGAGGAGGTTACAGATAGGGAGGGAGGGATTTGAACAGGAGGATGAGAATTGTAGGGGCTGGAGGAAGTTACAGTGATAGGGAGGGAGGGAGGGATCTGAACAGGAGGATGAGAATTGTAGGGGCTGGAGTAGGTTTCAGAGATAGGGAGGGAGGGGAGCGAGGGAGGGATTTGAACAGGAGGATGGGAATTGTAGGGACTGGAGGAGGTTACATAGATAAGGAGGGAGGGAGCAAGGGAGGCATTTGAACAGGAGGATGGGAATTGTAGGGGTTGGAGGAGGTTACAGAGATAGGGAGGGAGGGAGGGAGGTATTTGAACAGGAGGATGAGAATTGTAGGGGCTGAAGGAGGTTACAGAGATAGGGAGGGATTTGAACAGGAGGATGAGAATTGTAGGGGCTGGAGGAGGTTACAGAGATAGGGAGGGAGGGGAGCGAGGGAGGGATTTGAACAGGAGGATGGGAATTGTAGGGGCTGTAGGAGGTTACATAGATAAGGAGGAAGGGAGCGAGGGAGGGATTTGAACAGGAGGATGGGAATTGTGGGGGCTGGAGGAGGTTACCGAGATAGGGAGGGAGGGATTTGAACAGGAGGATGAGAATTGTAAGGGCTGGAGCAGGGTACAGAGATAGGGATTGAGGGAGGCGTATGAGGGATTTGAACAGGAGGATGAGAATTGTAGGGGCTGGAGGAGGTTATGGAGATAGGGAGGGAGGGAGGGATTTGAACAGGAGGATGAGAATTGTAGAGGCTGGAGGAGGTTACAGAGATAGGGAGGGAGGGAGGCGAGGGAGGGATTTGGACAGGAGGATGAGAATTGTAGGGGCTGGAGGAGGTTACAGAGATAGGGAGGGAGGGGGCGAGGGAGGGATTTGAACAGGAGGATGGGTATTGTAGGGGCTGGAGGAGGTTACAGAGATAGGGAGGGAGGGAGGGATATGAAGAGGAGGATGAGAATTGTAGGGGCTGGAGGAGGTTATGGAGATAGGGAGGGAGGGAGGGATTTGAACAGGAGGATGAGAATTGTAGAGGCTGGAGGAGGTTACAGAGATAGGGAGGGAGGGAGGCGAGGGAGGGATTTGAACAGGAGGATGAGAATTGTCGGGGCTGGAGGAGGTTACAGAGATAGGGAGGGAGGGGGCGAGGGAGGGATTTGAACAGGAGGATGGGTATTGTAGGGGTTGGAGGCGGTTACAGAGATGGGGAGGGAGGAAGGGATTTGAAAAGGTGGATGAGAATTGTCGGGGCTGGAGGAGGTTACAGAGATAGGGAGGGAGGGAGGTATTTGAACAGGAGGCTGTGAGTTGTAGGGGCTGGAGGAGGTTACAGAGATAGGGAGGGAGGGAGCGAGGGAGGGATTTGAACAGTAGGATGGGAATTGTCGGGGCTGGAGGAGGTTACAGAGATAGGGATGGAAGGTGCGAGGGAGTTATTTGAACAGGAGGATGAGAATTGTAGGGGCTGGACGAGGTTACAGAGATAGGGAGGGAGGGGGCGAGGGAGGGATTTGAACAGGAGGATGGGAATTGTAGGGACTGGAGGAGGTTACATAGCTAAGGAGGGAGGGAGCAAGGGAGGCATTTGAACAGGAGGATGGGAATTGTAGGGGCTGGAGGAGGTTACAGAGACCGGGAGTGAGGAGGGAGTGAGGGAGGGATTTGAACAGGAGGATGGGAATTGTAGGGGTTGGAGGAGGTTACAGAGATAGGGAGGGAGGGAGGTATTTGAACAGGAGGATGAGAATTGTAGGGGCTGAAGGAGGTTACAGAGATAGGGAGGGATTTGAACAGGAGGATGAGAATTGTAGGGGCTGGAGGAGGTTACAGAGATAGGGAGGGAGGGGAGCGAGGGAGAGATTTGAACAGGAGGATGGGAATTGTAGGGGCTGTAGGAGGTTACATAGATAAGGAGGAAGGGAGCGAGGGAGGGATTTGAACAGGAGGATGGGAATTGTGGGGGCTGGAGGAGGTTACCGAGATAGGGAGGGAGGGATTTGAACAGGAGGATGAGAATTGTAAGGGCTGGAGCAGGGTACTGAGATAGGGATTGAGGGAGGCGTATGAGGGATTTGAACAGGAGGATGAGAATTGTAGGGGCTGGAGGAGGTTACAGCGATAGGGAGGGAGGGATTTGAACAGGAGGATGAGAATTGTAGGGTCTGGAGGAGGTTATGGAGATAGGGAGAGAGGGAGGGATTTGAACAGGAGGATGAGAATTGTAGAGGCTGGAGGAGGTTACAGAGATAGGGAGGGAGGGAGGCGAGGGAGGGATTTGAACAGGAGGATGAGAATTGTAGGGGCTGGAGGAGGTTACAGAGATAGGGAGGGAGGGGGCGAGGGAGGGATTTGAACAGGAGGATGGGTATTGTAGGGGCTGGAGGAGGTTACAGAGATAGGGAGGGAGGGGGGCGAGGGAGGGATTTGAACAGGAGTATGAGAATTGTAGGGTCTGGAGGAGGTTATGGAGATAGGGAGGGAGGGAGGGATTTGAACAGGAGGATGAGAATTGTAGAGGCTGGAGGAGGTTACAGAGATGGGGAGGGAGGGAGGCGAGGGAGGGATTTGAACAGGAGGATGAGAATTGTCGGGGCTGGAGGAGGTTACAGAGATAGGGAGGGAGGGGGCGAGGGAGGGATTTGAACAGGAGGATGGGTATTGTAGGGGTTGGAGGCGGTTACAGAGATGGGGAGGGAGGGAGGGATTTGAACAGGAGGCTGAGAATTGTCGGGGCTGGAGGAGGTTATAGAGATAGGGAGGGAAGGAGGGGAGGGAGGGATTTGAACAGGTGGATGAGAATTGTCGGGGCTGGAGGAGGTTACAGAGATAGGGAGGGAGGGAGGTATTTGAACAGGAGGCTGAGAGTTGTAGGGGCTGGAGGAGGTTACAGAGATAGGGAGGGAGGGAGCGAGGGAGGGATTTGAACAGTAGGATGGGAATTGTCGGGGCTGGAGGAGGTTACAGAGATAGGGAGGGAAGGTGCGAGGGAGTTATTTGAACAGGAGGATGAGATTTGTAGGGGCTGGACGAGGTTACAGAGATAGGGAGGGAGGGGGCGAGGGAGGGATTTGAACAGGAGGATGAGAATTGTAGGGGCTGGAGGAAGTTACAGAGATAGGGAGGGAGGGGGGAGCGAGGGAGGGATTTGAACAGGAGGATGGGAATTGTAGGGGTTGGAGGAGGTTACAGAGATAGGGAGGGAGGGGGCGAGGGAGGGATTTGAACAGGAGGATGGGATTTGTAGGGGTTGGAGGAGGTTACAGAGATAGGGAGGGAGGTGGGTGAGGGAGGGATTTGAACAGGAGGATGAGAATTGTAGGGGCTGGAGGAGGTTACAGAGATAGGGAGGGAGGGGGCGAGGGAGGGATTTCAACAGGAGGATGGGTATTGTAGGGGCTGGAGGAGGTTACAGAGATAGCGAGGGAGGGGGGGTTCGAGGGAGGAATTTGAACAGGAGGATGAGAATTGTAGGGTCTGGAGGAGGTTACAGAGATAGGGAGGGAGGGAGGGATTTGAACAGGAGGATGGGAATTTTAGGGGTTGGAGGAGGTTACAGAAATAGGGAGGGAGGGGGCGAGAGAGGGATTTGAACAGGAGGATGAGAATTGTAGGGGCTGAAGGAGGTTACAGAGATAGGGAGGGAGGGTGCGAGGGAGCAATTTGAAGAGGAGGATGAGAATTGTAGGGGTTGGAGGAAGTTACAGAGATAGGGAAGGAGGGAGGTCTTTGAACAGGAGGCTGAGAGTTGTAGGGGCTGGAGGAGGTTACAGAGATAGGGAGGGAGGGGGCGAGGCAGGGATTTGAACAGGAGGATGGGAATTGTAGGGGCTGGAGGAGGTTACAGAGATAGGGAGGAAGGGAGGGATTTGAACAGGAAGATGGGAATTGTAGGGGCTGGAGGAGGTTACAGAGATAGGGAGGGAGGGAGGGATTTGAACAGGAAGATGGGAATTGTAGGGGCTGGAGGAGGTTACACAGATAGGGAGGGAGGGAGGGATTTGAACAGGAGGATGGGAATTGTAGGGGCTGGAGGAGGTTACAGAGATAGGGAGGGAGGGAGGGATTTGAACAGGAGGATGTGAATTCTAGGGGCTGGAGGAGGTTACAGAGATAGGGAGGGAGGGAGGGAGGGAGGGATTTGGACAGGAGGATGGGATTTGTAGGGGCTGGAGGAGGTTACAAAGATAGGGAGGGAGGGATTTGAACAGGAGGATGGGATTTGTAGGGGTTGGAGGAGGTTACAAAGATAGGGAGGGAGGGAGGGAGGGATTTGAACAGGAGGATGGGATTTGTAGGGGCTGGAGGAGGTTACAGAGCGAGCGAGGGAGGGATTTGAAAAGGAGGATGAGAATTGTAGGGGCTGGAGGTGGTTACAGAGATAGGGAGGGAGGGAGGGAGGGATTTGAACAGGAGGATGAGAATTGTCGGGGCTGGAGGAGGTTACAGAGATAGGGAGGGAGGGAGGGATTTGAACAGGAGGATGGGAATTGTAGGGGCTGGAGGAGGTTACAGAGATAGGGAGGGAGGGGGGCGAGGGAGGGATTTGAACAGGAGGATGGGAATTGTAGGGGCTGGAGGAGGTTACAGAGATAGGGAGGGAGGGATTTGAACAGGAGGATGGGAATTGTAGGGGCTGGAGGTGGTTACAGAGATAGGGAGGGAGGGATTTGAACAGCAGGATGGGAATTGTAGGGGCTGGAGGAGGTTACAGAGATAGGGAGGGAGGGGGGGCGAGGGAGGGATTTGAACAGGAGGATGGGAATTGTAGGGGCTGGAGGAGGTTACAGAGATAGGGAGGGAGGGAGGGATTTGAACAGGAGGATGAGAATTGTAGGGGCTGGAGGAGGTTACAGAGATAGGGAGGGAGGGGGCGAGGGAGCGATTTGAACAGCAGGATGGGAATTGTAGGGGTTGGAGGAGGTTACAGAGATAGAGGAGGGAGGGAGGGATTTGAACAGGAGGATGGGATTTGTAGGGGTTGGAGGACGTTACAGAGATAGGGAGGAAGGGAGGGATTTGAACAGGAGGATGGGAATTGTAGGGGCTGGAGGAGGTTACAGAGATAGGGAGGGAGGGAGGGATTTGAACAGGAGGATGAGAATTGTAGGGGCTGGAGGAGGTTACAGAGATAGGGAGGGAGGGGGCGAGGGAGGGATTTGAACAGGAGGATGAGAATTGTAGGGGCTGGAGGAGGTTACAGAGATAGGGAGGGAGGGATTTGAACAGGAGAATGGGAATTGTAGGGGCTGGAGGAGGTTACAGAGATAGGGACGGAGGGGGGCGAGGGAGGGAATTGAACAGGAGGATGGGAATTGTCGGGGCCGGAGGAGGTTACAGAGATAGGGAGGGAGGGAGGGATTTGAACAGGAGGATGAGAATTGTAGGGGCTGGAGGAGGTTACAAAGATAGGGAGGGAGGGAGGGAGCGTGGGAGGGATTTGAACAGGAGGATGGGAATTGTAGGGGCTGGAGGAGGTTACAGAGATAGGGACGGAGGGGGGCGAGGGAGGGATTTGAACAGGAGGATGAGAATTGTAGGGGCTGGAGGAGGTTACAGAGATAGGGAGGGAGGGAGGGATTTGAACAGTAGGATGGGAATTGTCGGGGCCGGAGGAGGTTACAGAGATAGGGAGGGAGGGAGGGATTTGAACAGGAGGATGGGAATTGTAGGGGCTGGAGGAGGTTACAGAGATAGGGACGGAGGGGGGCGAGGGAGGGATTTGAACAGGAGGATGGGAATTGTCGGGGCCGGAGGAGGTTACAGAGATAGGGAGGGAGGGAGGGATTTGAACAGGAGGATGGGAATTGTAGGGGCTGGAGGAGGTTACAGAGATAGGGAGGGAGGGAGGGAGGGATTTGAACAGGAGGATGGGAATTGTCGGGGCCAGAGGAGGTTACAGAGATAGGGAGGGAGGGAGGGATTTGAACAGGAGGATGGGATTTGTAGGGGTTGGAGGAGGTTACAAAGATAGGGAGGGAGGGGGCGAGGGAGGGATTTGAACAGGAGGATGGGAATTGTAGGGGCTGGAGGAGGTTACACAGATAGGGAGGGAGGGAGGGATTTGAACAGGAGGATGGGAATTGTCGGGGCCGCAGGAGGTTACAGAGATAGGGAGGGAGGGAGGGATTTGAACAGGAGGATGGGATTTGTAGGGGTTGGAGGAGGTTACAAAGATAGGGAGGGAGAGGGTTATCGAACAGAAATCTCATCCCAAATCCCCTGACGAGGTGTTAGCAACAGGCCCCAACCAATCTCCCTCGAAGAGTGAGGGAGATGAGGTGAGGGATTATGGACACCCGCTGGCTCTCACGCGCACACACACATTCTGACTCGCACGCTCGCGCACACACTCTCACAAACACTTGTGCACGAGCGCGCACCCCCCCGCAAACTCGCTCACACTTGCACACACACACTCTCATTCGCATATACAGTCATGCAAACACTCCCTCGTGCACTCACAAACACACTCACACACTCACTTGCACACACTCGCTCAGACACACAATAACTCTCACTCACACACACATCGCACATTCACACTCACGCGCACACTCGTGCACACACCCATTCGTACACTCACTCATGCTTACACACACTCATGCCCTCGTGCACATGTTCACACTTGCGCGCACACACAATCTCACTCTTGCACGTTTGCACACACGCTCATTCACACCTGCACAAAGTTACACTCTTACTCGAACACACACGTGTGCACACACATGCATTCATTCAATCTTTGAGGCACGCTCAGACACACACATTTCCACTCATGCACACATTCTCACTCGCACTTTCACACACTCATCCGTGTGTGCGCACTCATTCACACACTCGTGCGCACGCACACACTGATGCCCACATGCATGCATTCACACTTGCCCTCCTGCACACACATATTCACACTCACACTCGAGCACACACTTGCACATACAGGCACAAATTCACACTCATGCATGCTCATGCACACCCATTCACACTGATACACACATGCATGCATTCACACTTGCCCTCATGCACACACAAATTCACACTCACTTGCACACGCGCATGTGCACACACACATTCACACTTTTGCATGCACACAGATTCACACTCTCTTGCACAATTGCATTAACGTTAATGCTCAAGCGCACCATCACAAACTCACTTGTATGCACGTGCGCACATTCGTGCGCACAATCGCAGGCACAGATTCACACAAACACTCATGCACACACATTCTCTCTCTCTCGTGCGCACACACACACACACATCACACTCTCACTTGCACACTCATGCACGCAACATTCACACTCACGCTCACATACTCATACACACAGATACACAAACTCGGACACAAACATAGATACACAAACTCACACACAAACTCTCACACACACATCCACACTTTCACTTGCACACTCACTCGCTGACACACACACTCGCGGACACACACACATTCTCACCCACACTAATCTCCAGATGTCACCAATAGAGGCAGCACAGATCTCTGTCCCTCGCTCGGTCTCTAATCAAATCGACTCCACAGTCTCTCAATTCCGAGTCTCTATAACTGGAACCTTACAAAATAAACTTTATTTTATTTAATTTTCAGCCCATTTCTCCTCCTCATCATCATCATCAAATACCTTCATCTCTACAGAATCAGAGTTATCAAATCCCATTGGAAAGTCTAGAGGGAGCTTTCCTCTGTATCTAACCCCGTGCTGTACCTGTCCTGGGAATGTTTGATGGGGACAGTGTAGAGGGAGCTTTACTCTGTATCTAACCCCTTGCTGTACCTGTCCTGGGAGTGTTTGATGGGGACAGTGTAGAGGGAGCTTTACTCTGTATCTAACCCCGTGCTGTACCTGTCCTGGGAGTGTTTGATGGGGACAGTGTAGAGGGAGCTTTCCTCTGTATCTAACCCCGTGCTGTACCTGTCCTGGGAGTGTTTGATGGGGACAGTGTAGAGGGAGCTTTACTCTGTATCTAACCCCGTGCTGTACCTGTCCTGGGAGTGTCTGATGATGACAGTGTAGAGGGAGCTTTACTCTGTATCTAACCCCGTGCTGTACCTGTCCTGGGAGTGTTTGATGGGGACAGTGTAGAGGGAGCTTTACTCTGTATCTAACCCCGTGCTGTACCTGTCCTGGGAGTGTTTGATGGGGACAGTGTAGAGGGAGCTTTACTCTGTATCTAACCCCGTGCTGTACCTGCCCTGGGAGTGTTTGATGGGGGACAGTGTAGAGGGAGATTTACTCTGTATCTAGCCCCGTGCTGTACCTGTCCTGGGAGTGTTTGATGGGGACAGTGTAGAGGGAGCTTTACTCTGTATCTAACCCCGTGCTGTACCTGTCCTGGGAGTGTTTGATGGGGACAGTGTAGAGGGAGCTCTACTCTGTATCTAACCCCGTGCTGTACTGTCCTGGGAGTGTTTGATGGGGACAGTGTCGAGGGAGCTTTCTCTGTATCTAACCCCGTGCTGTACCTGTCCTGGGAGTGTTTGATGGGGACAGTGTAGAGAGAGCTTTACTCTGTATCTAACCCCGTGCTGTACCTGTCCTGGGAGTGTTTGATGGGGACAGTGTAGAGGGAGCTTTACTCTGTATCTATCCGTGTCTGTGTGTGTTGCCTTGACCACCGACTGAATTATCATTCCCCCAGATTCAAATTGATTGCGAAAACCAAACCTTGAATTACAAACTTATTCAAATCGCCTGCTGTCAGTTTTGCAGGTTTAACCCTTTGCTCTTCCATTGCGTTCCTCGTGAATCTTTAAGTTCCTCCAGAATACTAATTCGTCGAAGAGCGTCGTACGTTTGGTCAATTTTTAATGCTGTTAACAGCCTACTGATTCTTTCACATTCCGTTCACTTATGACCTGGTTATTTCCTTAGATTTCTGAACTTTTGTCTATGGGCGTCTGTCACAAGTTCCTGCGCACTTAATCTGGTTTATCTCACCTCATCAAAATCCCCAGATACTCCGTCTGATAGTGGTCTCAACACTTCAGTAACGCTGCCTACTTTGAACCAACCGTACCCACGTTTGGCCAATTCAATTGTTACTTCCTCAAATGAGTTAAAAAATGCTTCCACGTCTTTTTCATCAAATCTTCAACGTATTTAATCGTACCTCCACTAAGACTTGGACTAGGGAGGGGCACTCCTCCCTCCAAACTTTACTCCCCTTCTGACTTGAATTCCAACCTTTTAAGTTGATGTACCTTTCCAACTCCGTCTCCTTCGGTTGTATGTTCAATTTCCCCATCTCCCTTTTTTGCCATTGCTTATCACTTTATCTCTCTGCCCCCTCTCTTTTTCCTTTGCCACTGCCTCCCTCTCTCTCTCTCTCTCTCTCTCTCTCTCTCTCTCTCTCTCTATTTCTCTCTCTCACTCGCACACACACACACACACAGTCTCTCTTTCTCTCTCTCACATTGAGCCCCTAATTCTGTTCGGATCCCGGACGAGCCCCCATCTTTACTAGGATCCCCGACCATCAGACATAGGAGCAGAATCAGGCCACTCGGCCCATCGAGTCTGCTCCGCCATTCAATCATGGCTGATATTTTCTCATCCCCATTCTCCTGCCTTCTCCCCATAACCCCCGATCCCCTTATTAATCAAAAACCGATCTATCTCTGTCTTAAAGACACTCAGTGATTTGGCCTCCACAGCCTTCTGCGGCAAAGAGTTCCACAGATTCACCTCCCTCTGGCTGGAGAAATTCCTCCTCATCTCTGTTTGAAAGGATCGTCCCTTCAGTCTGAGATTGTGTCCCCTCTGCTTCTAGTTTTTCCTGCACGTGGAAACATCCTCTCCACGTCCCCTCTATCCAGGCCGGGCCGTATCCTGTAAGTTTCAATAAGATCCCCCCCTCATCCTTCTAAACTCCCAACGAGTACAGACCCAGACTCCTCAACCGTTTCCTCGTACGACAAGCTCTTCCAGGGATCATTCTTGTGAACCTCCTCTGGACCCTTTCCAAGGCCCCAGCACATCCTTCGACACGGGGCCCAAAACTGGTCCCAATACTCCAAATGGAGTCTGACCAGAGCCTTGTACAGCCTCAGAAGTACATCCCTGGCCTTGTATTCTAGCCCTCTCGACATGAATGCTAACATTGCATTTAAGAACATAAGATAAGAACTAGGAGCAGGAGTCGGCCATCTGGCCCCTCGAGCCTGCTCCACCATTCAATGAGATCATGGCTGATCTTTTGTGGACTCAGCTCCACTTTCCGGCCCGAACACCATAACCCTTAATCCCTTTATTCTTCAAAAAACTATCTATCTTTATCTTAAAAACATTTAGTGAAGGAGCCTCTACTGCTTCACTGGGCAAGGAATTCCATAGATTCACAACCCTTTGGGTGAAGAAGTTCCTCCGAAACTCAGTCCTAAATCTACTTCCCCTTATTTTGAGGCTATGCCCCCTAGTTCTGCTTTCCCCGACCAGTGGAAACAACCTGCCCACATCTATCCTATCTATTCCCTTCATAATTTTATATGTTTCCATAAGGTCCCCCCTCATCCTTCTAAATTCCAACGAGAACAGTCCCAGTCTACTCAACCTCTCCTCATAATCCAACCCCTTCAGCTCTGGGATTAACCTAGTGAATCTCCTCTGCACACCCTCCAGCGCCAGTACATCCTTTCTCCAGTAAGGAGACCAAAACTGAACACAATACTCCAGGTGTGGCCTCACTAACACCTTATACAATTGCAGCAGAACCTCCCTTGTCTTAAACTCCATCCCTCCAACAATGAAGGACAAAATTCCATTTGCCTTCTTAATCACCTGCTGCATCTGTAAACCAACTTTTTGCGACTCATGCACTAGCACACCCAGGCCTCTCTGCACAGCAGCATGTTTTAATATTTTATCTTTTAAATAATAATCCCTTTTGCTGTTATTCCTACCAAAATGGATAACCTCACATTTGTCAACATTGTATTCCATCTGCCAGACCCTAGCCCATTCACTTAGCCTCCCCAAATCCCTCTGCAGACTTCCGGTATCCTCTGCACTTTTTGCTTTACCACTTATCTTAGTGTCGTCTGCAAACTTGGACACATTGCCCTTGGTCCCCAACTCCAAATCATCTGTGTAAATTGCGAACAGTTGTGGGCCCAACACTGATCCCCGAGGGACACCACTAGCTACTGATTGCCAACCAGAGAAACACCCATTAATCCCCACTCTTTGCTTTCTATTAATTAACCAATCCTCTATCCATGCTACTACTTACCCTCAATGCCATGCATCTTTATCTTATGCAGCAACCTTTTGTGTGGCACCTTGTCAAAGGCTTTCTGGAAATCCAGATATACCACATCCACTGGCTCCCCGTTATCTACCGCACTGGTAATGTCCTCAAAAAATTCCACTAAAATTTGCCTTCTTAACTGCCGACTGAAGCTGCGCGTTAACCTTAAGAGAACGGGGAACAAGGACTCTCAAGTCTCTTTGTGCGTCTCATTTGCCCATTTAGAAAATAGTCTCTGCCTAAATTGCTGTTTCCAAAGTGCATAACCTGTCACTTCAAATGAAATGAAAATCGCTTATTGTCACAAGTGGGCGTCAATGAAGTTACTGTGAAAAGCCCCTAGTCGCCACATTCCGGCGCCTGTTCGGGGTGGGGGGGGGGGCTGGTGCGGGAATCGGAACGCGCCCTGCTGCCTTGTTCTGCATTGCAAGCCAGCTGTTTAGCCCACTGTGCTAAGCCAGCTCCTTCATTGCCCAATCTCCCAGCTTGTCCAAATCCTTCTGCAGCCTCCTTGCCGCCTCAATACCACCTGTCCCCAATTCTACGAGGACCGCCGGGCGAGAGCCCCAATTCTGATTGGACCCCGGGCGAGAAAGCCACGAGTTGTTCGCAACTTGTGTGTTTGCCATTTGTAAATCTTACGGAAAGGTTACTGCACCGAGCGAACGCTGACCCAGAGGTCCCATTGATGTTGAAACAAATTGACAACAG
>NC_092729.1:84710129-84715129 GCF_047496885.1 Scyliorhinus torazame | reverse complement strand
GTGTGTGTGTGTGTGTGACTCTGTGTGTGTGTGTGACTCTGTGTGTGTGTGTGTGTGTGTGAGACTGTGTGTGTGTGTGTGCTACTCTGTGTGTGTGAGTGTGTCACTCTCTCTCTGTGTGAGTGTGTGTGTCTGACTTTCTGTGTGTGTCTGACTTTCTGTGTGTGTCTGACTTTCTGTGTGTGTCTGACTTTCTGTGTGTGTGTGACTTTCTGTGTGAGTGTGTGACTCTGTGTGTGTGTGACTGTTTGTGAGTGTGTGACTCTCTGTGTGAGTGTGTGTGACTCTGTGTGTGTGTGTGACTGTGTGTGTGTGTGACTGTGTGTGTGACTGTCTGTGAGTGTGTGAATGTGTGACTGTGTGTGTGTGTGTGACTCTGTGTGTGTGTGAATGTGTGTGTGTGTGAGACTGTGTGTGTGTGTGAGACTCTCTCTGTGTGTGAGTGTGTGACTCTCTGTGTGAGTGTGTGTGACTCTCTGTGAGTGTGTGACTCTCTGTGTGAGTGTGTGTGACTCTCTCTCTCTCTCTGTGAGTGTGTGACTCTCTGTGAGTGTGTTTGACTCTCAGTGTGTGAGTGTGTGACTCTCTCTGTGAGTGTGTGTGACTCTCTCTCTGTGTGTGAGTGTGTGACTCTGTGTGTGAGTGTGTGACTCTCTGTGTGAGTGTGTGACTCTCTGTGTGTGTGAGTGTGTGACTCTGTGTGTGTGTGAGTGTGTGACTCTGTGTGTGTGACTGTGTGTGTGTGTGTGTGTGACTCTCTCTCTGTGTGTGAGTGTGTGACTCTGTGTGTGAGTGTGTGACTCTGTGTGTGTGTGTGTGTGTGTGTGTGTGTGACTCTGTGTGTGTGTGAGTGTGGGACTGTTTGTGAGTGTGTGTGACTCTCTCTCTGTGTGAGTGTGTGACTCTCTGTGAGTGTGTAACTCTCTGTGTGAGTGTGTGTGTGTGTGTGTGACTCTGTGTGTGTGTGTGTGTGTGTGAGTGTGCTACTCTTTGTGTGTGACTGTGTGTGTGTGTGTGAGTGTGTGACTCTCTGTGTGAGTGTGTGTCTGACGTTCTGTGTGTGTGTGACTGTGTGTGTGTGTGACTCTGAGTGTGTGAGTATGTTACTCTCTCTGTGTGTGAGTGTGTGACTCTGTTTGTGACTGTGTGTGACTCTCTCTCTCTGTGTGAGTGTGTGACTCTCTGTGTGAGTGTGTGTGACTCTGTGTGTGTGTGTATGACTCTCTCTGTGTGTGTGAGTGTGTGACTCTGTGTGTGTGAGTGTGTGACTGTGAGTGTGTGTGACTCTCTCTCTCTCTCTGTGAGTGTGTGACTCTCTGTGTGTGTGACTGTGTGTGTGTGTGACTGTGAGTGTGTGAGTGTGACTCTCTCTCTGTGTGTGTGAGTGTGTGACTCTCTGTGTGTGTGGGTGTGTGTGACTCTGTGTGTGTGTGACTCTGTGTGTGTGTGACTCTGTGTGTGTGTGACTCTGTGTGTGTGTGACTCTCTCTGTGTGTGACTGGGTGTGTGTGTGTGTGTGACTCTCTCTGTGTGTGTGTGTGTGTGTGTGTGTGTGTGACTCTGTGTGTGAGTGTGTGACTCTGTGTGTGTGTGTGTGACTCTCTGTGTGTTAGTATGTGACTGTTTGTGAGTGTGTGTGACTCTCTCTCTCTCTGTGTGAGTGTGTGACTCTCTGTGTGTGTGACTGTGTGTGTGTGTGAGTGTGAGTGTGACTCTCTCTCTGAGTGTGTGAGTTTGTGTGTGAGACTCTCTCTGTGTGTGAGTGTGTGACTCTCTCTCTCTGAGTGTGTGACTCTGTGTGTGTGTGAGTGTGTGACTCTCTGTGAGTGTGTGACTCTCTGTGAGTGTGTGTGACTCTCTCTCTCTCTCTCTGTGAGTGTGTGTGACTCTCTCTCTCTCTCTCTGTGAGTGTGTGTGACTCTCTCTCTCTCTCTCTGTGAGTGTGTGTGACTCTCTCTCTCTCTCTCTGTGAGTGTGTTTGACTCTCAGTGTGTGAGTGTGTGTGTGACTGTGTGTGTGTGACTCTCTGAGTGTGTGACTCTCTGTGAGTGTGTGTGACTCTCTCTCTCTCTCTCTGTGAGTGTGTGTGACTCTCTCTCTCTCTCTCTGTGAGTGTGTTTGACTCTCAGTGTGTGAGTGTGTGTGTGACTGTGTGTGTGACTCTGTGTGTGTGTGTGACTCTGTGTGTGTGTGTGACTCTGTGTGTGTGTGTGACTGTGTGTGTGTGTGTGTGTGACTCTCTGTGTGTGAGTGTGTGACTCTGTGTGTGTGAGTGTGTGACTCTGTGTGTGTGTGACTCTGTGTGTGTGTGTGTGACTCTCTGTGTGTGTGAGTGTGGGACTGTTTGTGAGTGTGTGTGACTCTCTCTCTGTGTGAGTGTGTGACTCTCTGTGTGAGTGTGTGTGACTGTGTGTGTGTGTGACTCTGTGTGTGTGTGTGTGTGACTGAGTGTGTGAGTGTGACTCTCTCTGTGTGTGTGTGAGTGTGTGACTCTGTGTGTGTGAGTGTGTGACTCTGTGTGTGGGTGTGTGACTGTGTGTGTGTGTGTGACTCTGTGTGTGTGAATGTGTGTGTGTGTGTGAGAATCTGTGTGTGTGTGTGTGAATTTGTGTGTGACTCTGTGTGTGTGAATGTGTGTGTGAGACTCTCTCTGTGTGTGAGTGTGTGACTCTCTCTCTCTGAGTGTGTGTGTGTGTGTGTGTGCCTCTCTGTGAGTGTGTGACTCTCTGTGAGTGTGTGACTCTCTGTGAGTGTGTGACTCTCTGTGAGTGTGTGTGACTCTCTGTGAGTGTGTGTGACTCTCTGTGTGAGTGTGTGTGACTCTCTGTGTGAGTGTGTGTGACTCTCTCTGTGAGTGTGTGTGACTCCGTGTGTGAGTGTGTGACTGTGTGTGTGTGTGTGTGTGTGTGTGTGTGTGTGTGTGTGTGTGTGTGTGACTCTGTGTGTGTGAGTGTGGGACTGTTTGTGAGTGTGTGTGACTCTCTCTCTGTGTGAGTGTGTGACTCTCTGTGTGAGTGTGTGACTCTCTGTGTGAGTGTGTGACTCTCTGTGTGAGTGTGTGTGACTGTGTGTGTGTGTGTGTGTGTGACTCTGTGTGTGTGTGTGTGTGAGTGTGCTACTCTTTGTGTGTGACTGTGTGTGTGAGTGTGTGACTCTCTGTGTGAGTGTGTGTGTCTGACGTTCTGTGTGTGTGTGACTGTGTGTGTGTGTGTGTGTGACTCTGTGAGTGTGTGACTCTCTAAGTGTGTGTGACTCACTGTGTGTGTGAGTATGTTACTCTCTCTGTGTGTGAGTGTGTGACTCTGTTTGTGACTGTGTGTGACTCTCTCTCTCTGTGTGAGTGTGTGACTCTCTGTGTGAGTGTGTGTGACTCTGTGTGTGTGTGAGTGTGTGACTGTTTGTGAGTGTGTGTGACTCTCTCTCTCTCTCTGTGAGTGTGTGACTCTCTGTGTGACTCTCTGTGTGACTGTGTGTGTGACTGTGTGTGTGTGTGACTGTGAGTGTGTGAGTGTGACTCTCTGTGTGTGTGTGTGTGAGTGTGTGACTCACTGTGTGTGTGTGAGTGTGTGACTCACTGTGTGTGTGTGAGTGTGTGACTCTGTGTGTGGGTGTGTGTGACTCTGTGTGTGTGTGACTCTGTGTGTGTGTGACTGTGTGTGTGTGTGACTCTCTCTGTGTGTGACTGGGTGTGTGTGTGTGTGACTCTCTCTGTGTGTGTGTGTGTGAGTGTGTGACTCTGTGTGTGAGTGTGTGACTCTGTGTGTGTGTGTGTGTGACTCTCTGTGTGTCAGTATGTGACTGTTTGTGAGTGTGTGTGACTCTCTCTCTCTGTGAGTGTGTGACTCTCTGTGTGTGTGAATGTGTGTGTGAGACTCTCTCTCTGTGTGTGAGTGTGTGACTCTCTGTGTGTGTGCCTCTCTGTGTGTGTGCCTCTCTGTGTGTGTGCCTCTCTGTGTGTGTGCCTCTCTGTGTGTGTGCCTCTCTGTGTGTGTGCCTCTCTGTGTGTGTGACTCTCTGTGAGTGTGTGACTCTCTGTGAGTGTGTGACTCTCTGTGAGTGTGTGACTCTCTGTGTGAGTGTGTGTGACTCTCTCTGTGAGTGTGTGTGACTCTCTCTCTGTGTGTGAGTGTGTGACTCTGTGTGTGTGAGTGTGTGACTCTGTGTGTGAGTGTGTGTGACTCTCTCTCTCTCTGTGAGTGTGTGTGACTCTGTGTGTGTGTGTGACTCTCTGTGTGAGTGTGTGTGTGTGACTCTCTCTCTCTGTGAGTGTGTGTGACTCTGTGTGAGTGTGTGTGACTCTCTGTGTGTAAGTGTGTGACTCTCTGTGTGTAAGTGTGTGACTCTCTGTGTGTAAGTGTGTGACTCTCTGTGTGTGAGTGTGTGACTCTCTGTGTGTGAGTGTGTGACTCTGTGTGTGAGTGTGTGACTCTGTGTGAGTGTGTGACTCTCTGTGAGTGTGTGTTACTCTCTCTGGGTGTGACTGTGTGTGACTGTCTCTCTGTGTGAGTGTGTGACTCTCTGTGAGTGTGTGTTACTCTCTCTGGGTGTGACTGTGTGTATGAGTGTGTGTGACTCTTTGTGAGAGTGTGTGTGACTCTCTCTGGGTGTGACTGTGTGTGTGTGACTCTCTGTGAGTTTGTGTGTGTGACTCTCTCTCTCTCTCTGTGTGAGTGTGTGACTCTCTGTGTGTGAGTGTGTGACTCTCTGTGTGTGTGAGTGTGTGACTCTCTGTGTCTCTGTGCGTGTGAGTGTGACTCTGAGTGTGTGACTCTGTGTGTGTGAGTGTGTGACTCTGTGTGTGACTCTGTGTGTAAGTGTGTGTGTGTGACTCTCTGTGTGTGAGTGTGTGACTCTGTGTGAGTGCGTGACTCTGTGTGTGAGTATGTTACTCTCTCTCTGTGTGAGTGTGTGACTCTCTCTCTGTGTGAGTGTGTGACTCTGTGTGTGAGTGTGTGTGACTCTGTGTGAGTGTGTGTGACTCTCTCTGGGTGTGACCGTGT
>NC_092729.1:84650129-84702629 GCF_047496885.1 Scyliorhinus torazame | reverse complement strand
GAGTGTGTGACTCTCTGTGTGAGTGTGTGTGACTGTGTGTGTGTGTGACTGTGTGTGTGTGTGACTGTCTGTGAGTGTGTGAGTGTGACTCTCTCTGTGTGTGTGACTCTCTCTGTGTGAGTGTGTGACTCTGTGTGACTCTGTGTGTGTGTGTGTGACTCTGTGTGTGTGTGTGACTCTGTGTGTGAGTGTGTGACTCTGTGTGTGAGTGTGTGTGACTCTCTCTGTGAGTGTGTGACTCTGTGTGACTCTGTGTGTGTGTGTGTGTGACTCTGTGTGTGTGTGTGACTCTGTGTGTGTGTGTGTGTGACTCTCTGTGTGTGTGTGTGTGTGAGTGTGCTACTCTTTGTGTGTGAGTGTGTGACTGTGTGTGTGTGTGTGAGTGTGTGACTCTCTGTGTGAGTGTGTGTGTCTGACGTTCTGTGTGTGTGTGACTGTGTGTGTGTGACTCTGTGGGAGTGTGTGACTCTGTGGGAGTGTGTGACTCTCTAAGTGTGTGTGACTCACTGTGTGTGTGAGTATGTTACTCTCTCTGTGTGTGAGTGTGTGACTCTGTTTGTGACTGTGTGTGACTCTCTCTCTCTGTGTGTGTGTGTGACTCTGTGTGTGTGTGTGACTCTGTGTGTGAGTGTGTGACTCTCTCTGTGAGTGTGTGTGACTCTCTGTGAGTGTGTGACTCTCTCTGTCTGTGTGACTCTGTGTGTGTGTGTGTGACTCTCTGTGTGTGTGTGTGACTCTCTCTCTCTCTCTGTGTGTGAGTGTGTGTGACTCTCTCTGTGTGTGAGTGTGTGTGACTCTCTCTGTGTGAGTGTGTGACTCTGTGTGACTGTGTGTGTGTGTGTGACTGTGTGTGTGTGACTCTGTGTGTGTGTGACTCTGTGTGTGTGTGTGACTCTCTGTGTGTGTGACTCTCTGTGTGTGTGACTCTCTGTGTGTGTGACTCTCTGTGTGTGTGTGTGAGTGTGTGTGTGTGACTCTGTGTGAGTGTGTGTGTGTGACTCTGTGTGTGAGTGTGTGACTGTGTGTGAGTTTGTGTGTGACTCTCTGTGTGAGTGTGTGACTCTGTGTGTGTGTGTGACTCTGTGTGTGTGTGAGTGGGACTCTGTGTGTGAGTGTGACTCTCTGTGTGTGTGAGTGTGTGACTCTCTCAGTGTGTGTGTGTGACTCTGTGTGTGACTCTGTGTGTGACTCTGTGTGTGACTCTCTGTGTGTGACTCTGTGTGTGTGTGTGTGTGTGTGTGTGTGTGTGTGTGATTCTCTCTCTGTGTGTGTGAGTGTGTGACTCTCTCTCTCTCTCTCTGTGAGTGTGTGACTCTCTCTGTGAGTGTGTGTGACTCTCTGTGTGTGAGTGTGTGATCTCTGTGAGTGTGTGTGATTCTCTCTCTGTGTGTGAGTGTGTGACTCTCTCTGTGTGTGAGTGTGTGACTCTGTGTGAGTGTGTGACTCTCTCTGTGTGTGTGAGTGTGTGTGTGTGTGTGACTCTCTGTGTGTGAGTGTGTGACTCTCTGTGTGTGAGTGTGTGACTCTCTGTGTGTGTGAGTGTGTGACTGTGTGTGAGTGTGTGACTCTGTGTGTGACTCTGTGTGTGTGAGTGTGTGTGTGACTCTCTGTGTGTGACTCTATGTGTGTGACTCTGTGTGTGTGTGTGTGTGTGTGTGTGACTCTGTGTGTGTGACTCTCTCTGTGTGTGTGTGAGTGTGTGACTCTGTGTGTGAGTGTGTGACTCTGTGAGTGTGTGTGTGAGTGTGTGATCTCTGTGAGTGTGTGTGATTCTCTCTCTGTGTGTGAGTGTGTGACTCTCTCTGTGTGTGAGTGTGTGACTCTGTGTGTGAGTGTGTGACTCTGTGTGTGAGTGTGTGACTCTCTGTGTGTGAGTGTGTGACTCTCTGTGTGGGTGAGTGTGTGACTGTGTGTGAGTGTGTGTGTGTGACTCTCTCTGTGTGTGACTCTCTGTGTGTGACTCTCTGTGTGTGACTCTCTGTGTGTGACTCTGTGTGTGACTCTATGTGTGTGACTCTGTGTGTGTGTGTGTGTGTGTGACTCTCTCTGTGTGTGAGTGTGTGACTCTGTGTGTGACTCTGTGTGTGTGTGACTCTCTCTGTGTGTGACTGTGTGTGTGTGTGTGTGACTCTCTCTGTGTGTGTGTGTGTGTGAGTGTGTGTGTGTGTGACTCTGTGTGCGTGTGTGTGTGAGTGTGTGACTCTGTGTGTGAGTGTGTGTCTCTGTGTGTGTGTGACTCTGTGTGTGTGAGTATGTTACTCTCTCTGTGTGTGAGTGTGTGACTCTGTGAGTGTGTGTGTGAGTGTGTGACTGTGTGTGTGTGTGTGTGTGTGAATCTGTGTGTGTGAGTGTGTGACTCTCTGTGTGGGTGAGTGTGTGACTGTGTGTGAGTGTGTGTGTGTGACTCTCTGTGTGTGACTCTCTGTGTGTGACTCTCTGTGTGTGACTCTCTGTGTGTGA
Source organism: Scyliorhinus torazame (assembly GCF_047496885.1). Classification (NCBI taxonomy): domain Eukaryota; kingdom Metazoa; phylum Chordata; class Chondrichthyes; order Carcharhiniformes; family Scyliorhinidae; genus Scyliorhinus; species Scyliorhinus torazame. The sequence continues at coordinate 84,700,169 of NC_092729.1, read as the reverse complement.
CTCTCTGTGTGTGACTCTGTGTGTGTGTGTGTGTGTGTGACTCTCTCTGTGTGTGACTCTGTGTGTGACTCTGTGTGTGACTCTGTGTGTGACTCTGTGTGTGTGACTCTGTGTGTGTGACTCTGTGTGTGTGTGACTCTCTCTGTGTGTGACTGTGTGTGTGTGTGTGTGTGACTCTCTGTGTGTGTGTGTGTGTGTGTGTGAGTGTGTGTGTGTGACTCTGTGTGCGTGTGTGTGTGAGTGTGTGACTCTGTGTGTGAGTGTGTGTCTCTGTGTGTGTGTGACTCTGTGTGTGTGAGTATGTTACTCTCTCTGTGTGTGAGTGTGTGACTCTGTGTGAGTGTGTGTGTGAGTGTGTGACTGTGTGTGTGTGTGTGTGACTCTGTGTGTGTGAGTGTGTGACTCTCTGTGTGTGTGTGTGTGTGTGTGTGAGTGTGCTACTCTTTGTGTGTGAGTGTGTGACTGTGTGTGTGTGTGAGTGTGTGACTCTCTGTGTGTGAGTGTGTGACTCTCTGTGTGAGTGTGTGACTGTTTGTGAGTGTGTGTGACTCTCTCTCTCTCTCTGTGAGTGTGTGACTCTCTGTGTGACTCTCTGTGTGACTGTGTGTGTGACTGTGTGTGTGTGTGACTGTGAGTGTGTGAGTGTGACTCTCTCTCTGTGTGTGTGAGTGTGTGACTCTGTGTGTGTGTGTGTGTGTGAGTGTGTGACTCTGTGTGTGTGACTGTGTGTGTGTGACTGTGTGTGTGTGACTGTGTGTGTGTGACTCTGTGTGTGTGTGTGTGTGTGACTCTCTCTCTCTGTGTATGACTGTGTGTGTGTGTGTGACTCTCTCTCTGTGTGTGTGAGTGTGTGACTGTGTGTGTGTGTGTGACTCTGTGTGTGTGTGTGTGTGTGACTCTGTGTGAGTGTGTGTCTCTGTGTGTGTGTGATTCTCTGTGTGTGTGAGTATGTTACTCTCTCTGTGTGTGAGTGTGTGACTCTGTGTGTGTGTGTGACTCTGTGTGTGTGTGTGTGTGTGTGTGTGTGTGTGTGTGTGACTGTGTGTGTGTGTGACTGTGTGTGTGTGTGTGCTACTCTGTGTGTGTGAGTGTGTGACTCTCTCTCTGTGTGAGTGTGTGTGTCTGACTTTCTGTGTGTGTCTGACTTTCTGTGTGTGTCTGACTTTCTGTGTGTGTGTGACTCTGTGAGTGTGTGACTCTCTGTGTGTGTGAGTGTGTGACTGTTTGTGAGTGTGTGTGACTCTCTCTCTCTCTCTCTGTGAGTGTGTGACTCTCTGTGTGAGTGTGTGACTCTCTGTGTGAGTGTGTGACTCTCTGTGTGTGTGTGTGACTGTGTGTGTGTGTGACTGTCTGTGAGTGTGTGAGTGTGACTCTCTCTGTGTGTGTGACTCTCTCTGTGTGAGTGTGTGACTCTGTGTGACTCTGTGTGTGTGTGTGACTCTGTGTGTGTGTGACTCTGTGTGTGAGTGTGTGACTCTGTGTGTGAGTGTGTGTGACTCTCTCTGTGAGTGTGTGACTCTGTGTGACTCTGTGTGTGTGTGTGACTCTGTGTGTGTGTGTGACTCTGTGTGTGTGTGTGTGTGACTCTCTGTGTGTGTGTGTGTGTGTGAGTGTGCTACTCTTTGTGTGTGAGTGTGTGACTGTGTGTGTGTGTGTGAGTGTGTGACTCTCTGTGTGAGTGTGTGTGTCTGACGTTCTGTGTGTGTGTGACTGTGTGTGTGTGACTCTGTGGGAGTGTGTGACTCTCTAAGTGTGTGTGACTCACTGTGTGTGTGAGTATGTTACTCTCTCTGTGTGTGAGTGTGTGACTCTGTTTGTGACTGTGTGTGACTCTCTCTCTCTGTGTGTGTGTGTGACTCTGTGTGTGTGTGTGACTCTGTGTGTGAGTGTGTGACTCTCTCTGTGAGTGTGTGTGACTCTCTGTGAGTGTGTGACTCTCTCTGTCTGTGTGACTCGTGTGTGTGTGTGACTCTCTGTGTGTGTGTGTGACTCTCTCTCTCTCTCTGTGTGTGAGTGTGTGTGACTCTCTCTGTGTGTGAGTGTGTGTGACTCTCTCTGTGTGAGTGTGTGACTCTCTCTGTGTGAGTGTGTGACTCTGTGTGACTGTGTGTGTGTGACTCTGTGTGTGTGTGTGACTCTGTGTGTGTGTGTGACTCTCTGTGTGTGTGACTCTCTGTGTGTGTGTGTGAGTGTGTGTGTGTGACTCTGTGTGAGTGTGTGTGTGTGACTCTGTGTGTGAGTGTGTGACTGTGTGTGAGTTTGTGTGTGACTCTCTGTGTGAGTGTGTGACTCTGTGTGTGTGTGACTCTGTGTGTGTGTGTGTGAGTGGGACTCTGTGTGTGTGAGTGTGACTCTCTGTGTGTGTGAGTGTGTGACTCTCTCAGTGTGTGTGTGTGACTCTGTGTGTGACTCTCTGTGTGTGACTCTCTGTGTGTGACTCTCTGTGTGTGACTCTCTGTGTGTGACTCTGTGTGTGTGTGTGTGTGTGTGTGTGTGTGATTCTCTCTCTGTGTGTGTGACTCTCTCTCTCTCTCTCTCTGTGTGAGTGTGTGACTCTCTCTGTGAGTGTGTGTGACTCTCTGTGTGTGAGTGTGTGATCTCTGTGAGTGTGTGTGATTCTCTCTCTGTGTGTGAGTGTGTGACTCTCTCTGTGTGTGAGTGTGTGACTCTGTGAGTGTGTGACTCTCTCTGTGTGTGTGAGTGTGTGTGTGTGTGTGACTCTCTCTCTGTGTGTGTGAGTGTGTGACTCTCTGTGTGTGAGTGTGTGACTCTCTGTGTGTGTGAGTGTGTGACTGTGTGTGAGTGTGTGACTCTGTGTGTGTGAGTGTGTGTGTGACTCTGTGTGTGACTCTCTGTGTGTGACTCTCTGTGTGTGACTCTATGTGTGTGACTCTGTGTGTGTGTGTGTGTGTGTGTGACTCTCTCTGTGTGTGAGTGTGTGACTGTGTGTGACTCTGTGTGTGTGTGTGACTCTGTGTGTGTGTGTGACTCTGTGTGTGTGTGACTCTCTCTGTGTGTGTGTGAGTGTGTGACTCTGTGTGTGAGTGTGTGACTCTGTGAGTGTGTGTGTGAGTGTGTGATCTCTGTGAGTGTGTGTGATTCTCTCTCTGTGTGTGAGTGTGTGACTCTCTCTGTGTGTGAGTGTGTGACTCTGTGTGTGAGTGTGTGACTCTGTGTGTGAGTGTGTGACTCTCTGTGTGTGAGTGTGTGACTCTCTGTGTGGGTGAGTGTGTGACTGTGTGTGAGTGTGTGTGTGTGACTCTCTCTGTGTGTGACTCTCTGTGTGTGACTCTCTGTGTGTGACTCTGTGTGTGACTCTATGTGTGTGACTCTGTGTGTGTGTGTGTGTGACTCTCTCTGTGTGCGAGTGTGTGACTCTGTGTGTGACTCTGTGTGTGTGTGACTCTCTCTGTGTGTGACTGTGTGTGTGTGTGTGTGTGACTCTCTGTGTGTGTGTGTGTGTGTGAGTGTGTGTGTGTGTGACTCTGTGTGCGTGTGTGTGTGAGTGTGTGACTCTGTGTGTGAGTGTGTGTCTCTGTGTGTGTGTGACTCTGTGTGTGTGAGTATGTTACTCTCTCTGTGTGTGAGTGTGTGACTCTGTGTGAGTGTGTGTGTGAGTGTGTGACTGTGTGTGTGTGTGTGTGTGTGAATCTGTGTGTGTGAGTGTGTGACTCTCTGTGTGTGTGTGTGTGTGAGTGTGCTACTCTTTGTGTGTGAGTGTGTGACTGTGTGTGTGTGTGTGAGTGTGTGTGTCTGACGTTCTGTGTGTGTGTGACTGTGTGTGTGTGACTCTGTGGGAGTGTGTGACTCTCTAAGTGTGTGAGTGTGTGACTCTGTTTGTGACTGTGTGTGACTCTCTCTCTCTGTGTGAGTGTGTGACTCTCTGTGTGAGTGTGTGTGACTCTGTGTGTGTGTGTGTATGACTCTCTCTCTGTGTGTGAGTGTGTGTGTGAATGTGTGATCTCTGTGAGTGTGTGTGATTCTCTCTCTGTGTGTGTGTGTATGACTCTCTCTCTGTGTGTGAGTGTGTGACTCTGTGTGTGTGAGTGTGTGACTGTTTGTGAGTGTGTGTGACTCTCTGTGTGACTCTCTGTGTGACTCTCTGTGTGACTGTGTGTGTGACTGTGTGTGTGTGTGACTGTGAGTGTGTGAGTGTGACTCTCTCTCTGTGTGTGTGAGTGTGTGACTCTGTGTGTGTGACTCTGTGTGTGTGTGACTCTGTGTGTGTGTGACTGTGTGTGTGTGTGACTCTCTCTGTGTGTGACTGGGTGTGTGTGTGTGTGTGACTCTCTCTCTGTGTGTGTGAGTGTGTGACTCTGTGTGTGTGTGTGTGTGTGTGACTCTGTGTGTGTGAGTGTGTGACTGTGTGTGTGAGTGTGTGACTCTGTGGGTGTGTGTGACTCTGTGTGTGTGACTCTGTGTGTGTGACTCTGTGTGTGTGTGACTCTGTGTGTGACTGTGTGTGTGTGTGACTCTCTCTGTGTGTGACTGGGTGTGTGTGTGTGTGTGACTCTCTCTCTGTGTGTGTGAGTGTGTGACTCTGTGTGTGTGTCTCTGTGTGTGTGTGATTCTGTGTGTGTGAGTATGTTACTCTCTCTGTGTGTGAGTGTGTGACTCTGTGTGTGTGTGTGACTCTGTGTGTGTGTGTGTGTGTGTGTGTGACTCTGTGTGTGTGTGTGTGTGTGTGTGTGTGTGTGTGACTCTGTGTGTGTGTGTGACTGTGTGTGTGTGTGTGCTACTCTGTGTGTGTGAGTGTGTGACTCTCTCTGTGTGAGTGTGTGTGTCTGACTTTCTGTGTGTGTCTGACGTTCTGTGTGTGTGTGACTCTGTGTGAGTGTGTGACTCTCTGTGTGTGTGAGTGTGTGACTGTTTGTGAGTGTGTGTGACTCTCTCTCTCTCTCTCTGTGAGTGTGTGACTCTCTGTGTGAGTGTGTGTGACTGTGTGTGTGTGTGACTGTGTGAGTGTGTGACTCTCTGTGTGAGTGTGTGACTCTGTGTGTGTGTGAATGTGTGACTCTGTGTGTGTGGGTGTGTGTGACTCTGTGTGACTGTGTGTGTGTGTGACTCTGTGTGTGTGAATGTGTGTGTGTGTGAGACTCTGTGTGTGTGTGTGTGAGACTCTCTCTGTGTGTGAGTGTGTGACTCTCTGTGTGAGTGTGTGTGACTCTCTGTGAGTGTGTGACTCTCTGTGTGAGTGTGTGTGACTCTCTCTCTCTCTCTGTGAGTGTGTGACTCTCTGTGAGTGTGTTTGACTCTCAGTGTGTGAGTGTGTGACTCTCTCTGTGAGTGTGTGTGACTCTCTGTGTGAGTGTGTGTGACTCTCTCTCTCTGTGTGAGTGTGTGACTCTGTGTGTGAGTGTGTGACTCTCTGTGTGTGAGTGTGTGACTCTGTGTGTGTGTGACTCTGTGTGTGTGACTCTGTGTGTGTGTGTGACTGTGTGTGTGTGTGTGTGTGACTCTCTCTCTGTGTGTGAGTGTGTGACTCTGTGTGTGTGAGTGTGTGACTCTGTGTGTGAGTGTGTGACTCTGTGTGTGTGTGTGTGTGTGTGTGTGTGTGTGACTCTCTGTGTGTGTGAGTGTGGGACTGTTTGTGAGTGTGTGTGACTCTCTCTCTGTGTGAGTGTGTGACTCTCTGTGTGAGTGTGTGACTCTCTGTGTGAGTGTGTGACTCTCTGTGTGAGTGTGTGTGTCTGACGTTCTGTGTGTGTGTGACTGTGTGTGTGTGTGTGTGACTCTGTGTGAGTGTGTGACTCTCTAAGTGTGTGTGACTCACTATGTGTGTGAGTATGTTACTCTGTGTGTGTGAGTGTGTGACTCTGTTTGTGACTGTGTGTGACTCTCTCTCTCTGTGTGAGTGTGTGACTCTCTGTGTGAGTGTGTGTGACTCTGTGTGTGTGTGTATGACTCTCTCTGTGTGTGTGAGTGTGTGACTCTGTGTGTGTGAGTGTGTGACTGTTTGTGAGTGTGTGTGACTCTCGCTCTCTCTCTGTGAGTGTGTGACTCTCTGTGTGACTCTCTGTGTGACTGTGTGTGTGACTGTGAGTGTGTGAGTGTGACTCTCTCTCTGTGTGTGTGAGTGTGTGACTCTCTGTGTGTGTGTGTGAGTGTGTGACTCTGTGTGTGTGTGTGGGTGTGTGTGACTCTGTGTGTGTGTGACTCTGTGTGTGTATGACTCTGTGTGTGTGACTGTGTGTGTGTGTGACTCTCTCTGTGTGTGACTGGGTGTGTGTGTGTGTGTGACTCTCTCTGTGTGTGTGTGTGTGTGAGTGTGTGACTCTGTGTGAGTGTGTGACTCTGTGTGTGTGTGTGTGTGTGTGTGTGACTCTCTGTGTGTTAGTATGTGACTGTTTGTGAGTGTGTGTGACTCTCTCTCTGTGTGAGTGTGTGACTCTCTGTGTGAGTGTGTGTGACTGTGTGTGTGTGTGACTCTGTGTGTGTGTGTGTGTGACTGTGTGTGTGTGACTGTGTGTGTGTGTGACTCTGTGTGTGTGAGTGTGTGACTCTCTGTGTGTGTGAGTGTGTGTGTGAGACTCTGTGTGTGTGAATGTGTGTGTGAGACTCTCTCTGTGTGTGAGTGTGTGACTCTCTCTCTCTGAGTGTGTGACTCTGTGTGTGTGTGTGTGTGTGTGTGTGTGTGTGTGTGTCTCTCTGTGAGTGTGTGAATCTCTGTGAGTGTGTGACTCTCTGTGAGTGTGTTTGAATCTCAGTGTGTGAGTGTGTGACTCTCTCTGTGAGTGTGTGTGACTCTCTCTCTGTGTGTGAGTGTGTGACTCTCTGTGTGTGAGTGTGTGACTCTCTGTGTGTGTGAGTGTGTGACTCTCTGTGTGTGTGAGTGTGTGACTCTGTGTGTGTGTGACTGTGTGTGTGTGTGTGTGACTCTCTCTCTGTGTGTGTGTGTGACTCTGTGTGTGTGAGTGTGTGACTCTGTGTGTGTGTGTGTGACTGTGTGTGTGTGTGTGTGTGTGTGTGTGACTCTGTGTGTGAGAGTGTGGGACTGTTTGTGAGTGTGTGTGACTCTCTCTCTGTGTGAGTGTGTGACTCTCTGTGTGAGTGTGTGTGACTGTGTCTGTGTGTGACTCTGTGTGTGTGTGTGTGTGTGTGTGTGACTGTGAGTGTGTGAGTGTGACTCTCTCTCTGTGTGTGTGAGTGTGTGACTCTGTGTGTGTGTGTGGGTCTGTGTGTGTGTGTGTGACTCTGTGTGTGTGTGTGAATGTGTGTGTGTGTGTGAGACTCTGTGTGTGTGTGTGTGTGTGTGTGTGAATTTGTGTGTGACTCTGTGTGTGAATGTGTGTGTGAGACTCTCTCTCTCTGTGTGAGTGTGTGACTCTCTCTCTCTGAGTGTGTGTGTGTGCCTCTCTGTGTGTGTGACTCTCTGAGTGTGTGACTCTCTGTGAGTGTGTGACTCTCTCTGTGAGTGTGTGTGACTCTCTCTGTGTGAGTGTGTGTGACTCTCTCTGTGTGAGTGTGTGACTCCCTCTGTGTGTGTGTGTGTGTGTGACTGTGTGTGTGTGTGTGTGTGTGTGTGTGACTCTGTGTGTGTGACTCTCTCTGTGTGAGTGTGTGTGACTCTCTCTCTCTGTGTGAGTGTGTGTGACTCTCTCTCTCTGTGTGAGTGTGTGTGACTCTCTCTCTCTGTGTGAGTGTGTGTGACTCTCTCTCTCTGTGTGAGTGTGTGTGACTCTCTCTCTCTGTGTGAGTGTGTGACTCCCTCTGTGTGTGTGTGTGTGTGTGACTGTGTGTGTGTGTGTGACTGTGTGTGTGTGTGTGACTGTGTGTGTGTGTGTGTGTGTGACTCTGTGTGTGTGTGTGTGTGACTCTGTGTGTGAGTGTGTGACTCAGTGTGTGAGTGTGTGTGACTCTCTCTGTGAGTGTGTGACTCTCTGTGTGAGTGTGTGTGACTCTCTGTGTGAGTGTGTGACTCTCTCTGTCTGTGTGACTCTGTGTGTGTGTGTGACTCTCTGTGTGTGTGTGTGACTCTCTCTCTCTCTCTGTGTGTGTGTGTGACTCTCTCTGTGTGTGAGAGTGTGTGACTGTGTGTGTGTGTGACTCTCTGTGTGTGTGACTCTGTGTGTGTGTGTGTGTGTGTGTGTGTGACTCTGTGTGAGTGTGTGTGTGTGACTGTGTGCGTGTGTCATTCTGTGTGTGTGTGACTGTGTGTGTGTGTGTGTGTTACTCTGTGTGAGTGTGTGACTGTGTGTGTGTGACTCTGTGTGTGTGTGTGAGTGTGACTCTCTGTGTGTGTGAGTGTGACTCTCTGTGTGTGTGAGTGTGTGACTCTGTGTGTGAGTGTGTGACTCTCTCAGTGTGTGTGTGTGACTCTCTGTGTGTGAGTGTGTGATTCTCTCTCTGTGTGTGTGAGTGTGTGACTCTCTCTCTCTCTCTGTGTGAGTGTGTGACTCTCTGTGTGAGTGTGTGTGACTCTCTGTGTGTGAGTGTGTGATCTCTGTGAGTGTGTGTGATTCTCTCTCTGTGTGTGAGTGTGTGACTCTCTGTGTGTGAGTGTGTGACTCTGTGTGTGAGTGTGTGACTCTCTGTGTGTGTGTGTGTGTGTGTGTGTGTGTGTGACTCTCTGTGTGTGAGTGTGTGACTCTCTGTGTGTGAGTGTGTGACTCTCTGTGTGTGTGAGTGTGTGACTGTGTGTGACTCTGTGTGTGAGTGTGTGTGTGTGACTCTCTCTGTGTGTGACTCTATGTGTGTGACTCTGTGTGTGTGTGTGTGTGTGTGTGTGTGTGTGTGACTCTCTCTGTGTGTGAGTGTGTGACTCTGTGTGTGGCTCTGTGTGTGTGGCTCTGTGTGTGTGGCTCTGTGTGTGTGGCTCTGTGTGTGTGACTCTGTGTGTGTGACTCTGTGTGTGTGACTCTCTCTGTGTGTGAGTGTGTGACTCTGTGTGAGTGTGTGTGTGAGTGTGTGATCTCTGAGTGTGTGTGATTCTCTCTCTGTGTGTGAGTGTGTGACTCTCTCTGTGTGTGAGTGTGTGACTCTGTGTGAGTGTGTGACTCTCTCTGTGTGTGTGAGTGTGTGTGAGTGTGTGACTCTCTGTGTGTGAGTGTGTGACTCTCTGTGTGTGAGTGTGTGACTCTCTGTGTGTGAGTGTGTGACTGTGTGTGAGTGTGTGACTCGGTGTGTGTGAGTGTGTGTGTGTGACTCTGTGTGTGACTCTGTGTGTGACTCTGTGTGTGACTCTGTGTGTGACTCTCTGTGTGTGACTCTATTTGTGTGACTCTGTGTGTGTGTGTGACTCTCTCTGTGTGTGAGTGTGTGACTCTGTGTGTGACTCTGTGTGTGTGACTCTGTGTGTGTGACTCTGTGTGTGTGTGTGTGTGTGTGACTCTCTCTGTGTGTGTGAGTGTGTGTGTGTGTGACTCTGTGTGAGTGTGTGTGTGAGTGTGTGACTCTGTGTGTGAGTGTGTGTCTCTGTGTGTGTGTGACTCTGTGTGTGTGTGAGTATGTTACTCTCTCTGTGTGTGAGTGTGTGACTCTGTGTGAGTGTGTGTGTGAGTGTGTGACTCTCTGTGTGTGTGTGTGTGTGTGAGTGTGTGACTCTCTGTGAGTGTGTGTGTCTGACGTTCTGTGTGTGTGTGACTGTGTGTGTGTGACTCTGTGGGAGTGTGTGACTCTCTAAGTGTGTGTGACTCACTGTGTGTGTGAGTATGTTACTCTCTCTGTGTGTGAGTGTGTGACTCTGTTTGTGACTGTGTGACTCTCTCTCTCTGTGTGAGTGTGTGACTCTCTGTGTGAGTGTGTGTGACTCTGTGTGTGTGTGTATGACTCTCTCTGTGTGTGTGAGTGTGTGACTCTGTGTGTGTGTGAGTGTGTGACTGTTTGTGAGTGTGTGTGACTCTCTCTCTCTCTCTGTGAGTGTGTGACTCTCTGTGTGACTCTGTGTGACTGTGTGTGTGACTGTGTGTGTGTGTGACTGTGGGTGTGTGAGTGTGACTCTCTCTCTGTGTGTGTGAGTGTGTGACTCTGTGTGTGTGAGTGTGTGACTCTGTGTGTGTGACTCTGTGTGTGTGACTCTGTGTGTGTGACTCTGTGTGTGTGACTCTGTGTGTGACTCTGTGTGTGTGTGACTCTGTGTGTGTGACTGTGTGTGTGTGTGACTCTCTCTGTGTGTGACTGGGTGTGTGTGTGTGTGTGACTCTCTGTGTGTGTGTGAGTATGTTACTCTCTCTGTGTGTGAGTGTGTGACTCTGTGTGTGAGTGTGTGTCTCTGTGTGTGTGTGATTCTCTGTGTGTGTGAGTATGTTACTCTCTGTGTGTGAGTGTGTGACTCTGTGTGTGTGTGTGTGTGTGTGTGTGTGTGACTCTGTGTGTGTGTGTGTGTGACTCTGTGTGTGTGTGTGCTACTCTGTGTGTGTGAGTGTGTGACTCTCTCTCTGTGTGAGTGTGTGTGTCTGACTTTCTGTGTGTGTCTGACTTTCTGTGTGTGTCTGACTTTCTGTGTGTGTGTGACTCTGTGTGAGTGTGTGACTCTCTGTGTGTGTGAGTGTGTGACTGTTTGTGAGTGTGTGTGACTCTCTCTCTCTCTCTCTGTGAGTGTGTGACTCTGTGTGTGTGTGTGTGTGACTGTCTGTGAGTGTGTGAGTGTGACTCTCTGTGTGTGAGTGTGTGACTCTCTGTGTGTGAGTGTGTGACTCTGTGTGTGTGTGTGAATGTGTGACTCTGTGTGTGTGGGTGTGTGTGACTCTGTGTGACTGTGTGTGTGTGTGTGACTCTGTGTGTGTGTGAATGTGTGTGTGTGTGAGACTCTGTGTGTGTGTGAGACTCTCTCTGTGTGTGAGTGTGTGACTCTCTGTGTGAGTGTGTGTGACTCTCTGTGAGTGTGTGACTCTCTGTGTGAGTGTGTGTGACTCTCTCTCTCTCTCTGTGAGTGTGTGACTCTCTGTGAGTGTGTTTGACTCTCAGTGTGTGAGTGTGTGACTCTCTCTGTGAGTGTGTGTGACTCTCTGTGTGTGTGAGTGTGTGACTCTGTGTGTGTGTGTGACTCTGTGTGTGTGTGAGTGTGTGACTCTCTGTGTGTGTGAGTGTGTGACTCTGTGTGTGTGTGTGACTCTGTGTGTGTGTGACTCTGTGTGTGTGTGACTCTGTGTGTGTGTGTGTGACTGTGTGTGTGTGTGTGACTCTCTCTCTGTGTGTGAGTGTGTGACTCTGTGTGTGAGTGTGTGACTCTGTGTGTGTGTGTGTGTGTGTGTGTGTGTGTGTGTGTGTGTGTGACTCTCTGTGTGTGTGAGTGTGGGACTGTTTGTGAGTGTGTGTGACTCTCTCTCTGTGTGAGTGTGTGACTCTCTCTCTGTGTGAGTGTGTGACTCTCTGTGTGAGTGTGTGACTCTCTGTGTGAGTGTGTGTGTGTGTGAGTGTGCTACTCTTTGTGTGTGAGTGTGTGACTCTCTGTGTGAGTGTGTGTGTCTGACGTTCTGTGTGTGTGTGACTGTGTGTGTGTGTGTGTGACTCTGTGTGAGTGTGTGACTCTCTAAGTGTGTGTGACTCACTGTGTGTGTGAGTATGTTACTCTCTCTGTGTGTGAGTGTGTGACTCTGTTTGTGACTGTGTGTGACTCTCTCTCTCTCTGTGAGTGTGTGACTCTCTGTGTGAGTGTGTGTGACTCTGTGTGTGTGTGTATGACTCTCTGTGTGTGTGTGAGTGTGTGACTCTGTGTGTGTGTGAGTGTGTGACTGTTTGTGAGTGTGTGTGACTCTCTCTCTCTGTGAGTGTGTGACTCTCTGTGTGACTCTCTGTGTGACTCTCTGTGTGACTCTCTGTGTGACTGTGTGTGTGACTGTGTGTGTGACTGTGTGTGTGTGTGACTGTGAGTGTGTGAGTGTGACTCTCTCTCTGTGTGTGTGAGTGTGTGACTCTCTGTGTGTGTGTGAGTGTGTGACTCTGTGTGTGGGTGTGTGTGACTCTGTGTGTGTGTGACTCTGTGTGTGTATGACTCTGTGTGTGTGTGACTGTGTGTGTGTGTGACTCTCTCTGTGTGTGACTGTGTGTGTGTGTGTGTGTGTGTGTGTGTGTGAGTGTGTGACTCTGTGTGTGAGTGTGTGACTCTGTGTGTGAGTGTGTGACTCTGTGTGTGTGTGTGTGTGACTCTCTGTGTGTTAGTATGTGACTGTTTGTGAGTGTGTGTGACTCTCTCTCTCTCTGTGTGAGTGTGTGACTCTCTGTGTGAGTGTGTGTGACTGTGTGTGTGTGTGTGTGTGACTCTGTGTGTGTGTGAGTGTGTGACTCTGTGTGTGTGTGACTGTGTGTGTGTGACTGTGTGTGTGTGTGACTGTGAGTGTGACTCTCTCTCTGTGTGTGTGAGTGTGTGACTCTCTGTGTGTGTGAGTGTGTGTGTGAGACTCTGTGTGTGTGAATGTGTGTGAGACTCTCTCTGTGTGTGAGTGTGTGACTCTCTGTGTGTGTGTGTGTGTGTGTGTGCCTCTGTGTGTGACTCTCTGTGTGAGTGTGTGTGACTCTCTGTGAGTGTGTGACTCTCTGTGAGTGTGTGTGACTCTCTCTCTCTCTGTGTGTGACTCTCTGTGAGTGTGTTTGACTCTCAGTGTGTGAGTGTGTGACTCTCTCTGTGAGTGTGTGTGACTCTCTCTCTGTGTGTGAGTGTGTGACTCTCTGTGTGTGAGTGTGTGACTCTCTGTGTGTGTGAGTGTGTGACTCTCTGTGTGAGTGTGTGTGTCTGACGTTCTGTGTGTGTGTGACTGTGTGTGTGTGTGTGTGACTCTCTCTCTGTGTGTGTGAGTGTGTGACTCTGTGTGTGTGTGAGTGTGTGACTCTGGGTGTGGGTGTGTGTGACTCTGTGTGTGTGTGACTCTGTGTGTGTATGACTCTGTGTGTGTGTGACTGTGTGTGTGTGTGACTCTCTCTGTGTGTGACTGTGTGTGTGTGTGTGTGACTCTGTGTGTGTGTGTGTGTGTGTGTGAGTGTGTGACTCTGTGTGTGAGTGTGTGACTCTGTGTGTGAGTGTGTGACTCTGTGTGTGTGTGTGACTCTCTGTGTGTTAGTATGTGACTGTTTGTGAGTGTGTGTGACTCTCTCTCTCTCTGTGTGAGTGTGTGACTCTCTGTGTGAGTGTGTGTGACTGTGTGTGTGTGTGTGTGTGACTCTGTGTGTGTGTGAGTGTGTGACTCTGTGTGTGTGTGACTGTGTGTGTGTGACTGTGTGTGTGTGTGTGACTGTGAGTGTGACTCTCTCTCTGTGTGTGTGAGTGTGTGACTCTCTGTGTGTGTGAGTGTGTGTGTGAGACTGTGTGTGTGAATGTGTGTGAGACTCTCTCTGTGTGTGAGTGTGTGACTCTCTGTGTGTGTGTGTGTGTGTGTGTGTGTGCCTCTGTGTGTGACTCTCTGTGTGAGTGTGTGTGACTCTCTGTGAGTGTGTGACTCTCTGTGAGTGTGTGTGACTCTCTCTCTCTCTGTGTGTGACTCTCTGTGAGTGTGTTTGACTCTCAGTGTGTGAGTGTGTGACTCTCTCTGTGAGTGTGTGTGACTCTCTCTCTGTGTGTGAGTGTGTGACTCTCTGTGTGTGAGTGTGTGACTCTCTGTGTGTGTGAGTGTGTGACTCTCTGTGTGAGTGTGTGTGTCTGACGTTCTGTGTGTGTGTGACTGTGTGTGTGTGTGTGTGACTCTGTGAGTGTGTGACTCTCTAAGTGTGTGTGACTCACTGTGTGTGTGAGTATGTTACTCTCTCTGTGTGTGAGTGTGTGACTCTGTTTGTGACTGTGTGTGACTCTCTCTCTCTGTGTGAGTGTGTGACTCTGTGTGTGTGTGAGTGTGTGACTGTTTGTGAGTGTGTGTGACTCTCTCTCTCTGTGAGTGTGTGACTCTCTGTGTGACTCTCTGTGTGACTCTCTGTGTGACTCTCTGTGTGACTGTGTGTGTGAGTGTGTGACTCTGTGTGTGTGTGTGTGAGTGTGTGACTCTGTGTGTGTGTGGGTGTGTGTGACTCTGTGTGTGTGTGACTGTGTGTGTGTGTGACTCTCTCTGTGTGTGTGTGTGTGTGTGAGTGTGTGACTCTGTGTGTGAGTGTGTGACTCTCTGTGTGAGTGTGTGTGACTGTGTGTGTGTGACTCTGTGTGTGTGTGACTGTGAGTGTGAGTGTGACTCTCTCTCTGTGTGTGTGAGTGTGTGACTCTCTGTGTGTGTGAGTGTGTGTGTGAGACTCTGTGTGTGTGAATGTGTGTGTGAGACTCTCTGTGTGAGTGTGTGACTCTGTGTGTGTGTGTGTGTGTGTGTGTGTGTGCCTCTGTGTGTGACTCTCTGTGTGAGTGTGTGTGACTCTCTGTGAGTGTGTGACTCTCTGTGAGTGTGTGTGACTCTCTCTCTCTCTGTGTGTGACTCTCTGTGAGTGTGTTTGACTCTCAGTGTGTGAGTGTGTGACTCTCTCTGTGAGTGTGTGTGACTCTCTCTCTGTGTGTGAGTGTGTGACTCTCTGTGTGTGAGTGTGTGACTCGCTGTGTGTGTGAGTGTGTGACTCTCTGTGTGTGTGAGTGTGTGACTGTGTGTGTGTGACTGTGTGTGTGTGACTGTGTGTGTGTGTGTGTGTGTGACTCTCTCTCTGTGTGTGAGTGTGTGACTCTGTGTGTGTGAGTGTGTGACTCTGTGTGTGTGTGTGACTCTGTGTGTGTGTGTGTGTGTGTGTGTGACTCTGTGTGTGTGAGTGTGGGACTGTTTGTGAGTGTGTGTGACTCTCTCTCTGTGTGAGTGTGTGACTCTCTGTGTGAGTGTGTGACTCTCTGTGTGAGTGTGTGTGACTGTGTGTGTGTGTGTGTGACTCTGTGTGTGTGTGTGTGACTGTGAGTGTGACTCTCTCTCTGTGTGTGTGAGTGTGTGACTCTCTGTGTGTGTGAGTGTGTGACTCTGTGTGTGTGTGTGTGGGTGTGTGTGACTGTGTGTGTGTGTGTGAATGTGTGTGTGTGTGTGTGACTCTGTGTGAGTGTGTGTGTGTGCCTCTCTGTGTGTGTGACTCTCTGTGAGTGTGTGACTCTCTGTGAGTGTGTGACTCTCTCTGTGAGTGTGTGTGACTCTGTGTGAGTGTGTGTGACTCTCTGTGTGTGTGAATATGTTACTCTCTCTGTGTGTGAGTGTGTGACTGTCTCTCTCTGTGTGAGTGTGTGACTCTGTGTGTGAATGTGTGACTCTCTGTGTGAGTGTGTGTTACTCTCTCTGGGTGTGACTGTGTGTGTGAGTGTGTGTGACTCTTTGTGAGAGTGTGTGTGACTCTCTCTGGGTGTGACTGTGTGTGTGTGACTCTCTGTGAGTTTGTGTGTGTGACTCTCTCTCTCTCTCTCTGTGTGAGTGTGTGACTCTCTGTGTGTGAGTGTGTGACTCTCTGTGTGTGAGTGTGTGACTCTCTGTGTGTGTGAGTGTGTGACTCTCTGTGTCTCTGTGCGTGTGAGTGTGACTCTGTGTGTGTGAGTGTGTGACTCTCTCTGTGGGTGTGAGTGTGTGACTCTGTGTGTGAGTGTGTGTGACTCTGTGTGTAAGTGTGTGTGTGTGACTCTCTGTGTGTGAGTGTGTGACTCTGTGTGAGTGCGTGACTCTGTGTGTGAGTGTGTGACTCTCTCTCTGTGTGAGTGTGTGACTCTGTGTGTGAGTGTGTGTGACTCTGTGTGAGTGTGTGTGACTCTCTCTGGGTGTGACCGTGTGTGTGAGTGTGTGTGACTCTCTCTGGGTGTGACTGTGTGTGTGAGTGTGTGTGACTCTCTGTGTGAGTGTGTGTGACTCTCTCTGGGTGTGACTGTGTGTGTGTGTGACTCTCTGTGTGAGTGTGTGTGTCTCTCTGGGTGTGACTGTGTGTGTGTGTGTGTGTGACTCTGTGTGTGTGAGTGTGTGACTCTCTGTGTGTGACTGTGTGTGTGTGTGTGTGTGTGACTCTGAGTGTGTGTGTGTGTGTGACTGTGAGTGTGTGAGTGTGACTCTCTCTCTGTGTGTGTGTGAGTGTGTGACTCTCTGTGTGTGTGAGTGTGTGACTCTGTGTGTGTGTGTGTGTGTGTGACTCTGTGTGTGTGTGTGAATGTGTGTGTGTGTGTGAGACTCTGTGTGTGTATGTGTGTGTGTGAATTTGTGTGTGACTCTGTGTGTGAATGTGTGTGTGAGACTCTCTCTCTGTGTGAGTGTGTGACTCTCTCTCTCTGAGTGTGTGTGTGTGTGTGTGTGTGTGTGCCTCTCTGTGTGTGTGACTCTCTGTGAGTGTGTGACTCTCTGTGAGTGTGTGACTCTCTGTGTGAGTGTGTGTGACTCTCTCTGTGAGTGTGTGTGACTCTCTCTGTGAGTGTGTGTGACTCTCTCTCTGTGTGTGAGTGTGTGACTCTGTGTGTGTGAGTGTGTGACTCTGTGTGTGAGTGTGTGTGACTCTCTCTCTCTCTGTGAGTGTGTGTGACTCTGTGTGTGTGTGTGACTCTCTGTGTGAGTGTGTGTGTGTGACTCTCTCTCTCTGTGAGTGTGTGTGACTCTGTGTGAGTGTGTGTGACTCTCTGTGTGAGTGTGTGTTACTCTCTCTGGTTGTGACTGTGTGTGTGAGTGTGTGTGACTCTTTGTGAGAGTGTGTGTGACTCTCTCTGGGTGTGACTGTGTGTGTGTGACTCTCTGTGAGTTTGTGTGTGTGACTCTCTCTCTCTCTCTGTGTGAGTGTGTGACTCTCTGTGTGTGAGTGTGTGACTCTCTGTGTGTGTGAGTGTGACTCTCTGTGTGTGTGAGTGTGACTCTGTGTGAGTGTGTGTGTCTCTCTGGGTGTGACTGTGTGTGTGTGTGTGTGACTCTGTGTGTGTGAGTGTGTGACTCTGTGTGTGACTCTGTGTGAGTGTGTGACTCTCTGTGTGTGTGAGTATGTTACTCTCTCTGTGTGTGAGTGTGTGACTCTCTCTGTGTGTGAGTGTGTGACTCTGTGTGAGTGTGTGTGACTCTCTGTGTGTAAGTGTGTGACTCTCTGAGTTTGTGTGACTCTCTCTGGGTGTGACTGTGTGTGTGTGTGTGACTGTGAGTATGTGTGTGTGACTCTCTCTCTGTGTGAGTGTGAGTGTGTGACTCTGTGTGAGTGTGTGTGTGAGTGTGTGACTCTATCTCTGTGTGAGTGTGTGTGACTCTGTGTGAGTGTGTGTGACTCTGTGTGTGTGTGTGTGTGTGTGTGTGTGTGTGTGTGTGACTCTCTGTGTGAGTTTGTGTGTGTGACTCTCTGTGTGTGTGAGTGTGTGACTCTCTGTGTGTGACTCTGTGTGTGTGAGTGTGTGTGACTATCTGTGAGTGTGTGACTATCTGTGAGTGTGTGACTCTCTATGTGTGTGAGTGTGTGACTCTCTGTGTGTGAGTGTGAGACTCTCTGTGTGTGTGAGTGTGTGACTCTGTGTGTGTGTGCGTGTGTGTGTGTGTGACTGTGTGTGAGTGTGTGACTCTGTGTGAGTTTGTGTGTGCGACTCTCTGTGTGTGTGTGTGTGTGTGTGTGTGTGTGTGACTCTGTGTGTGTGAGACACTCTCTCTGTGTGTGTGTGTGTGTGAGACTCTCTCTCTGTGTGTGAGTGTGTGACTCTCTGTGTGTGTGTCTGAGTGTGTGACTCTCTCTCTCTCTCTGTGAGTGTGTGACTCTGTGTGTGTGTGTGTGTGTGTGAGTGTGTGACTCTCTCTGTGTGTGAGTGTGTGACTCTCTCTCTGTGTCTGAGTGTGTGACTCTCTCTCTCTCTCTGTGTATGAGACTCTCTCTCTCTCTGTGAGTGTGTGACTCTCTCTGTGTGTGAGTGTGTGACTCTCTCTCTCTCTGTGAGTGTGTGACTCTCTCTCTCTGTGTGTGTGTGAGACTCTCTCTCTCTCTGTGAGTGTGTGACTCTCTCTGTGTGTGTGTCTGAGTGTGTGACTCTCTCTCTCTGTGTGAGTGTGTGACTCTCTCCCTGTGAGTGTGTGACTCTCTCTGTGTGTGTCTGAGTGTGTGACTCTCTCTCTCTCTCTGTGTGAGTGTGTGACTCTCTCTCTCTCTGTGTGTGTGACTCCCTCTCTCTGTGTGACTCTCTCTCTGTGAGTGTGTGACTCTCTCTGTGTGTGTCTGAGTGTGTGACACTCTCTCTCTCTCTGTGTGTGTGTGTGTGACTCTGTGTGTGTGTGTGAGTGTGTGACTCTCTCTCTCTCTCTCTGTGTGTGTGTGAGACTCTCTCTCTCTGTGAGTGTGTGACTCTCTCTGTGAGTGTGTGACTCTGTGTGTGTGTGTGTGACTCTCTCTGTGTGTGTGTGAGTGTGTGACTCTGTGTGTGACTCTGTGTGTGACTCTGTGTGTGACTCTGTGTGTGTGTGTGCCTCTCTGTGTGTGAGTGTGTGTGACTGTGTGTGAGTGTGTGACTCTCTCTGTGTGAGTGTGTGTGTCTGACTTTGTGTGTGTGTGTGACTTTGTGTGTGTGTGTGACTCTGTGTGTGTGTGTGTGTGTGTGTGTGTGTGTGTGACTCTGTGTGTGTGAGTGTGTGACTCTCTCTCTCTCTGTGTGACTCTCTGTGTGTGAGTGTGTGACTCTGTGTGTGTGTGTGTGTGTGACTCTGTGTGTGAGTGTGTGTGTGTGAGTGTGTGACTCTCTCTCCCTCTCTCTATGTGTGTGTGACTCTCTGTGTGAGTGTGTGACCCTCTCTGTGTGAGTGTGTGACTCTCTGTATGTGAGTGTGTGACTCTGTGTGTGTGTGTGTGTGACTCTCTCCGTGTGTGTGAGTGTGTGACTCTCCGTGTGTGTGAGTGTGTGACTCTGTGTGTGTGTGACTCTCTCTGTGTGTGAGTGTGTGACTCTCCGTGTGTGTGAGTGTGTGACTCTCTCTGTGTGAGTGTGTGACTCTCTGTGTGAGTGTGTGTGTGACTCTCTTGTGTGTGTGTGTGTGTGTGTGACTCTGTGTGTGTGTGTGACTCTCTCTCTCTGTGTGAGTGTGTGACTCTCTGTGTGTGTGTGACTCTCTTGTGTGTGTGTGTGTGTGTGACTCTAGTGTGTGTGTGTGTGTGTGTGACTCTCGTGTGTGTGTGTGTGTGTGACTCTGTGTGTGTGTGTGACTCTGTGTGTGTGTGTGTGTGTGTGTGTGACTCTGTGTGTGTGTGTGTGTGACTCTCTGTGTGTGTGAGTGTGTGACTCTCTCTCTCTGTGTGAGTGTGTGACTCTCTGTGTGTGTGTGTGTGTGTGTGTGTGTGTGTGACTCTCTTGTGTGTGTGACTCTGTGTGTGTGTGTGTGTGTGTGTGACTCTGTGTGTGTGTGTGTGTGTGACTGTGTGTGACCCTGTGTGTGTGAATGTGTGTGTGTGAGACTCTGTGTGTGTGTGTGTGTCTGTGTGTGTGAGTGTGTGACTCTGTGTGTGAGTGTGTGACTCTCTGTGTGTGTGAGTGTGTGACTCTGTGTGAGTGTGTGACTCTCTCTGTGTGAGTGTGTGTGTGACTCTCTGTGTGTGTGTGTGTGACTCTGTGTGAGTGTGTGACTCTCTCTGTGTGAGTGTGTGTCTGACTTTGTGTGTGTGTGTGTGACTCTCTGTGTGTGAGTGTGTGACTCTCTCTCTCTGTGTGAGTGTGTGTGACTCTCTGAGTGTGTGTGACTCTCTGTGTGTGTGTGTGACTCTGTGTGTGTGAGTGTGTGACTGTGTGTGAGTGTGTGACTCTCTCCGTGTGTGTGAGTGTGTGTGTGACTCTCTGTGTGTGACTCTCTGTGTGTGACTCTCTGTGTGTGACTCTCTGTGTGTGACTCTGTGTGTGTGTGTGTGTGTGTGTGTGTGTGATTCTCTCTCTGTGTGTGTGAGTGTGTGACTCTCTCTCTGTGTGAGTGTGTGACTCTCTCTGTGAGTGTGTGTGACTCTCTGTGTGTGAGACTCTGTGAGTGTGTGTGTGTGACTCTGTGTGTGAGTGTGTGACTCTCTGTGTGAGTGTGACTCTGTGTGTGTGTGTGACTCTCTGTGTGTGTGTGTGTGTTACTCTCTCTGTGTGAGTGTGTGACTCTGTGTGAGTGTGTGAATCTCTGTGTGAGTGTGTGTCTCTGTGTGTGAGTGTGTGACTCTCTGTGTGTGAGTGTGTGACTCTCTGTGTGAGTGTGACTCTCTGTGTGTGAGTGTGACTCTGTGTGTGTGTGTGACTCTCTGTGTGTGTGTGTGTGTGTGTGACTCTCTGTGTGTGAGTGTGTGCGTGTGTGACCCTCTGTGTGTGTGCGTGTGACTCTCTGTGTGTGAGTGTGTGTGACTCTCTGTGTGAGTGTGTGACTCTCTGTGTGAGTGTGTGACTCTCTGTGTGAGTGTGTGACTCTGTGTGAGTGTGTGTGACTGTGTGTGTGTGACTCTCTCTGTGTGAGTGTGTGACTCTCTCTGTGTGAGTGTGTGTGACTCTCTCTGTGTGAGTGTGTGTGACTCTCTCTCTCTGTGTGAGTGTGTGACTCCCTCTGTGTGTGTGTGTGTGTGTGTGTGACTGTGTGTGTGACTGTGTGTGTGTGTGTGACTGTGTGTGTGTGTGTGACTGTGTGTGTGTGTGTGACTCTGTGTGTGTGTGTGACTCTGTGTGTGTGTGACTCTGTGTGTGAGTGTGTGTGACTCTCTCTGTGAGTGTGTGACTCTCTCTGTGAGTGTGTGACTCTCTGTGTGAGTGTGTGTGACTCTCTGTGAGTGTGTGACTCTCTCTGTCTGTGTGACTCTGTGTGTGTGTGTGACTCTCTGTGTGTGTGTGTGACTCTCTCTCTCTCTCTCTGTGTGTGTGTGACTCTCTCTGTGTGTGAGTGTGTGTGACTCTCTCTGTGTGAGTGTGTGACTCTGTGTGACTGTGTGTGTGTGTGTCTCTGTGTGTGTGTGACTCTGTGTGTGTGACTCTGTGTGTGTGTGTGTGTGTGTGTGTGACTCTGTGTGAGTGTGTGTGTGTGACTCTGTGTGTGAGTGTGTGACTGTGTGCGTGTGTCATTCTGTGTGTGTGTGACTCTGTGAGTGTGTGTGTGACTCTGTGAGTGTGTGTGTCTGTGTGAGTGTGTGACTGTGTGTGTGTGTCATTCTGTGTGTGTGTGACTCTGTGTGAGTTTGTGTGTGACTCTCTGTGTGAGTGTGTGACTCTGTGTGTGTGTGACTCTGTGTGTGTGTGTGAGTGTGTGACTCTGTGTGAGTGTGTGACTCTCTCAGTGTGTGTGTGTGACTCTGTGTGTGACTCTCTGTGTGTGTGACTCTGTGTGTGTGTGTGTGTGTGTGTGTGTGTGATTCTCTCTCTGTGTGTGTGAGTGTGTGACTCTCTCTCTCTCTCTCTGTGTGAGTGTGTGACTCTCTCTGTGTGTGAGTGTGTGACTCTGTGTGTGTGTGTGTGTGACTCTCTCCGTGTGTGTGAGTGTGTGACTCTCCGTGTGTGTGAGTGTGTGACTCTCTCTGTGTGTGAGTGTGTGACTCTCCGTGTGTGTGAGTGTGTGACTCTCTCTCTCTGTGTGAGTGTGTGACTCTCTGTGTGAGTGTGTGTGTGACTCTCTTGTGTGTGTGTGTGTGTGTGTGACTCTGTGTGTGTGTGTGACTCTCTCTCTCTGTGTGAGTGTGTGACTCTCTGTGTGTGTGTGACTCTCTTGTGTGTGTGTGTGTGTGTGACTCTAGTGTGTGTGTGTGTGTGTGTGACTCTCGTGTGTGTGTGTGTGTGTGACTCTGTGTGTGTGTGTGACTCTGTGTGTGTGTGTGACTCTGTGTGTGTGTGTGTGTGTGTGTGTGTGTGACTCTGTGTGTGTGTGTGTGTGTGTGACTCTCTGTGTGTGTGAGTGTGTGACTCTCTCTCTCTGTGTGAGTGTGTGACT
This sequence comes from Scyliorhinus torazame, assembly GCF_047496885.1. NCBI lineage: Eukaryota > Metazoa > Chordata > Chondrichthyes > Carcharhiniformes > Scyliorhinidae > Scyliorhinus > Scyliorhinus torazame. Next base: position 84,678,444 of record NC_092729.1, on the reverse strand, counting down.
CTCTCTGTGTGTGTGTGTGTGTGTGTGTGTGTGTGACTCTCTTGTGTGTGTGACTCTGTGTGTGTGTGTGTGTGTGTGTGTGTGACTCTGTGTGTGTGTGTGTGTGTGACTGTGTGTGACCCTGTGTGTGTGAATGTGTGTGTGTGAGACTCTGTGTGTGTGTCTGTGTGTGTCTGTGTGTGTGAGTGTGTGACTCTGTGTGTGAGTGTGTGACTCTCTGTGTGTGTGAGTGTGTGACTCTGTGTGAGTGTGTGACTCTCTCTGTGTGAGTGTGTGTGTGACTCTCTGTGTGTGTGTGTGTGACTCTGTGTGAGTGTGTGACTCTCTCTGTGTGAGTGTGTGTCTGACTTTGTGTGTGTGTGTGACTCTCTGTGTGTGAGTGTGTGACTCTCTCTCTCTGTGTGAGTGTGTGTGACTCTCTGAGTGTGTGTGACTCTCTGTGTGTGTGTGTGACTCTGTGTGTGTGAGTGTGTGACTGTGTGTGAGTGTGTGACTCTCTCCGTGTGTGTGAGTGTGTGTGTGACTCTCTGTGTGTGACTCTCTGTGTGTGACTCTCTGTGTGTGACTCTCTGTGTGTGACTCTCTGTGTGTGACTCTCTGTGTGTGACTCTCTGTGTGTGACTCTGTGTGTGTGTGTGTGTGTGTGATTCTCTCTCTGTGTGTGTGAGTGTGTGACTCTCTCTCTGTGTGAGTGTGTGACTCTCTCTGTGAGTGTGTGTGACTCTCTGTGTGTGAGTGTGTGACTCTGTGAGTGTGTGTGTGTGACTCTGTGTGTGAGTGTGTGACTCTCTGTGTGAGTGTGACTCTCTGTGTGTGTGTGTGACTCTCTGTGTGTGTGTGTGTGTTACTCTCTCTGTGTGAGTGTGTGACTCTGTGTGAGTGTGTGAATCTCTCTGTGTGAGTGTGTGTCTCTGTGTGTGAGTGTGTGACTCTCTGTGTGTGAGTGTGTGACTCTCTGTGTGAGTGTGACTCTCTGTGTGTGAGTGTGACTCTGTGTGTGTGTGTGACTCTCTGTGTGTGTGTGACTCTCTGTGTGTGAGTGTGTGACTCTGTGTGAGTGTGTGTGTGTTACTCTCTGTGTGAGTGTGTGAATCTCTCTGTGTGAGTGTGTGTCTCTGTGTGTGTGTGTGTGACTCTCTGTGGGTGTGTGACTCTGTGTGTGAGTGTGTGTGTGTGACTCTCTCACTCTGTGTGTGTGTGCGTGTGTGACCCTCTGTGTGTGTGCGTGTGACTCTCTGTGTGTGAGTGTGTGTGACTCTCTGTGTGAGTGTGTGACTCTCTGTGTGAGTGTGTGACTCTCTGTGTGAGTGTGTGACTCTGTGTGAGTGTGTGTGACTGTGTGTGTGTGACTCTCTCTGTGTGAGTGTGTGACTCTCTCTGTGTGAGTGTGTGTGACTCTCTCTGTGTGAGTGTGTGTGACTCTCTCTCTCTGTGTGAGTGTGTGACTCCCTCTGTGTGTGTGTGTGTGTGTGTGAGTGTGTGTGACTGTGTGTGTGACTGTGTGTGTGTGTGTGACTGTGTGTGTGTGTGTGTGTGAGTGTGTGTGACTGTGTGTGTGACTGTGTGTGTGTGTGACTGTGTGTGTGTGTGTGACTCTGTGTGTGTGTGTGACTCTGTGTGTGTGTGACTCTGTGTGTGAGTGTGTGTGACTCTCTCTGTGAGTGTGTGACTCTCTCTGTGAGTGTGTGACTCTCTGTGTGAGTGTGTGTGACTCTCTGTGAGTGTGTGACTCTCTCTGTCTGTGTGACTCTGTGTGTGTGTGTGACTCTCTGTGTGTGTGTGTGTGACTCTCTCTCTCTCTCTCTGTGTGTGTGTGTGACTCTCTCTGTGTGTGAGTGTGTGTGACTCTCTCTGTGTGAGTGTGTGACTCTGTGTGACTGTGTGTGTGTGTGTCTCTGTGTGTGTGTGACTCTGTGTGTGTGACTCTGTGTGTGTGTGTGTGTGTGTGTGTGACTCTGTGTGAGTGTGTGTGTGTGACTCTGTGTGTGAGTGTGTGACTGTGTGCGTGTGTCATTCTGTGTGTGTGTGACTCTGTGAGTGTGTGTGTGACTCTGTGTGAGTGTGTGTGTGTGTGTGAGTGTGTGACTGTGTGTGTGTGTCATTCTGTGTGTGTGTGACTCTGTGTGAGTTTGTGTGTGACTCTCTGTGTGAGTGTGTGACTCTGTGTGTGTGTGACTCTGTGTGTGTGTGTGTGTGAGTGTGTGACTCTGTGTGAGTGTGTGACTCTCTCAGTGTGTGTGTGTGACTCTGTGTGTGACTCTCTGTGTGTGTGACTCTGTGTGTGTGTGTGTGTGTGTGTGTGATTCTCTCTCTGTGTGTGTGAGTGTGTGACTCTCTCTCTCTCTCTCTGTGTGAGTGTGTGACTCTCTCTGAGTGTGTGTGACTCTCTGTGTGTGAGTGTGTGATCTCTGTGAGTGTGTGTGATTCTCTCTCTGTGTGTGAGTGTGTGACTCTCTCTGTGTGTGAGTGTGTGACTCTGTGTGTGAGTGTGTGACTCTCTCTGTGTGTGTGTGTGTGTGAGACTCTCTGTGTGTGAGTGTGTGACTCTCTGTGTGTGAGTGTGTGACTCTCTGTGTGTGTGAGTGTGTGACTCTGTGTGTGTGAGTGTGTGTGTGTGACTCTCTCTGTGTGTGACTCTATTTGTGTGACTCTGTGTGTGTGTGTGTGTGTGTGTGTGTGTGTGACTCTGTGTGTGAGTGTGTGACTCTGTGTGTGTGTGACTCTCTCTGTGTGTGAGTGTGTGACTCTCCGTGTGTGTGAGTGTGTGACTCTCTCTGTGTGAGTGTGTGACTCTCTGTGTGAGTGTGTGTGTGACTCTCTTGTGTGTGTGTGTGTGTGTGTGACTCTGTGTGTGTGTGTGACTCTCTCTCTCTGTGTGAGTGTGTGACTCTCTGTGTGTGTGTGACTCTCTTGTGTGTGTGTGTGTGTGTGACTCTAGTGTGTGTGTGTGTGTGTGTGACTCTCGTGTGTGTGTGTGTGTGTGACTCTGTGTGTGTGTGTGACTCTGTGTGTGTGTGTGTGTGTGTGTGTGACTCTGTGTGTGTGTGTGTGTGACTCTCTGTGTGTGTGAGTGTGTGACTCTCTCTCTCTGTGTGAGTGTGTGACTCTCTGTGTGTGTGTGTGTGTGTGTGTGTGTGTGTGACTCTCTTGTGTGTGTGACTCTGTGTGTGTGTGTGTGTGTGTGTGACTCTGTGTGTGTGTGTGTGTGTGACTGTGTGTGACCCTGTGTGTGTGAATGTGTGTGTGTGAGACTCTGTGTGTGTGTGTGTGTCTGTGTGTGTGAGTGTGTGACTCTGTGTGTGAGTGTGTGACTCTCTGTGTGTGTGAGTGTGTGACTCTGTGTGAGTGTGTGACTCTCTCTGTGTGAGTGTGTGTGTGACTCTCTGTGTGTGTGTGTGTGACTCTGTGTGAGTGTGTGACTCTCTCTGTGTGAGTGTGTGTCTGACTTTGTGTGTGTGTGTGTGACTCTCTGTGTGTGAGTGTGTGACTCTCTCTCTCTGTGTGAGTGTGTGTGACTCTCTGAGTGTGTGTGACTCTCTGTGTGTGTGTGTGACTCTGTGTGTGTGAGTGTGTGACTGTGTGTGAGTGTGTGACTCTCTCCGTGTGTGTGAGTGTGTGTGTGACTCTCTGTGTGTGACTCTCTGTGTGTGACTCTCTGTGTGTGACTCTCTGTGTGTGACTCTGTGTGTGTGTGTGTGTGTGTGTGTGTGTGATTCTCTCTCTGTGTGTGTGAGTGTGTGACTCTCTCTCTGTGTGAGTGTGTGACTCTCTCTGTGAGTGTGTGTGACTCTCTGTGTGTGAGACTCTGTGAGTGTGTGTGTGTGACTCTGTGTGTGAGTGTGTGACTCTCTGTGTGAGTGTGACTCTGTGTGTGTGTGTGACTCTCTGTGTGTGTGTGTGTGTTACTCTCTCTGTGTGAGTGTGTGACTCTGTGTGAGTGTGTGAATCTCTGTGTGAGTGTGTGTCTCTGTGTGTGAGTGTGTGACTCTCTGTGTGTGAGTGTGTGACTCTCTGTGTGAGTGTGACTCTCTGTGTGTGAGTGTGACTCTGTGTGTGTGTGTGACTCTCTGTGTGTGTGTGTGTGTGTGTGACTCTCTGTGTGTGAGTGTGTGCGTGTGTGACCCTCTGTGTGTGTGCGTGTGACTCTCTGTGTGTGAGTGTGTGTGACTCTCTGTGTGAGTGTGTGACTCTCTGTGTGAGTGTGTGACTCTCTGTGTGAGTGTGTGACTCTGTGTGAGTGTGTGTGACTGTGTGTGTGTGACTCTCTCTGTGTGAGTGTGTGACTCTCTCTGTGTGAGTGTGTGTGACTCTCTCTGTGTGAGTGTGTGTGACTCTCTCTCTCTGTGTGAGTGTGTGACTCCCTCTGTGTGTGTGTGTGTGTGTGTGTGACTGTGTGTGTGACTGTGTGTGTGTGTGTGACTGTGTGTGTGTGTGTGACTGTGTGTGTGTGTGTGACTCTGTGTGTGTGTGTGACTCTGTGTGTGTGTGACTCTGTGTGTGAGTGTGTGTGACTCTCTCTGTGAGTGTGTGACTCTCTCTGTGAGTGTGTGACTCTCTGTGTGAGTGTGTGTGACTCTCTGTGAGTGTGTGACTCTCTCTGTCTGTGTGACTCTGTGTGTGTGTGTGACTCTCTGTGTGTGTGTGTGACTCTCTCTCTCTCTCTCTGTGTGTGTGTGACTCTCTCTGTGTGTGAGTGTGTGTGACTCTCTCTGTGTGAGTGTGTGACTCTGTGTGACTGTGTGTGTGTGTGTCTCTGTGTGTGTGTGACTCTGTGTGTGTGACTCTGTGTGTGTGTGTGTGTGTGTGTGTGACTCTGTGTGAGTGTGTGTGTGTGACTCTGTGTGTGAGTGTGTGACTGTGTGCGTGTGTCATTCTGTGTGTGTGTGACTCTGTGAGTGTGTGTGTGACTCTGTGAGTGTGTGTGTCTGTGTGAGTGTGTGACTGTGTGTGTGTGTCATTCTGTGTGTGTGTGACTCTGTGTGAGTTTGTGTGTGACTCTCTGTGTGAGTGTGTGACTCTGTGTGTGTGTGACTCTGTGTGTGTGTGTGAGTGTGTGACTCTGTGTGAGTGTGTGACTCTCTCAGTGTGTGTGTGTGACTCTGTGTGTGACTCTCTGTGTGTGTGACTCTGTGTGTGTGTGTGTGTGTGTGTGTGTGTGATTCTCTCTCTGTGTGTGTGAGTGTGTGACTCTCTCTCTCTCTCTCTGTGTGAGTGTGTGACTCTCTCTGTGTGTGAGTGTGTGACTCTGTGTGTGTGTGTGTGTGACTCTCTCCGTGTGTGTGAGTGTGTGACTCTCCGTGTGTGTGAGTGTGTGACTCTCTCTGTGTGTGAGTGTGTGACTCTCCGTGTGTGTGAGTGTGTGACTCTCTCTCTCTGTGTGAGTGTGTGACTCTCTGTGTGAGTGTGTGTGTGACTCTCTTGTGTGTGTGTGTGTGTGTGTGACTCTGTGTGTGTGTGTGACTCTCTCTCTCTGTGTGAGTGTGTGACTCTCTGTGTGTGTGTGACTCTCTTGTGTGTGTGTGTGTGTGTGACTCTAGTGTGTGTGTGTGTGTGTGTGACTCTCGTGTGTGTGTGTGTGTGTGACTCTGTGTGTGTGTGTGACTCTGTGTGTGTGTGTGACTCTGTGTGTGTGTGTGTGTGTGTGTGTGTGTGACTCTGTGTGTGTGTGTGTGTGTGTGACTCTCTGTGTGTGTGAGTGTGTGACTCTCTCTCTCTGTGTGAGTGTGTGACTCTCTCTGTGTGTGTGTGTGTGTGTGTGTGTGTGTGACTCTCTTGTGTGTGTGACTCTGTGTGTGTGTGTGTGTGTGTGTGTGTGACTCTGTGTGTGTGTGTGTGTGTGACTGTGTGTGACCCTGTGTGTGTGAATGTGTGTGTGTGAGACTCTGTGTGTGTGTCTGTGTGTGTCTGTGTGTGTGAGTGTGTGACTCTGTGTGTGAGTGTGTGACTCTCTGTGTGTGTGAGTGTGTGACTCTGTGTGAGTGTGTGACTCTCTCTGTGTGAGTGTGTGTGTGACTCTCTGTGTGTGTGTGTGTGACTCTGTGTGAGTGTGTGACTCTCTCTGTGTGAGTGTGTGTCTGACTTTGTGTGTGTGTGTGACTCTCTGTGTGTGAGTGTGTGACTCTCTCTCTCTGTGTGAGTGTGTGTGACTCTCTGAGTGTGTGTGACTCTCTGTGTGTGTGTGTGACTCTGTGTGTGTGAGTGTGTGACTGTGTGTGAGTGTGTGACTCTCTCCGTGTGTGTGAGTGTGTGTGTGACTCTCTGTGTGTGACTCTCTGTGTGTGACTCTCTGTGTGTGACTCTCTGTGTGTGACTCTCTGTGTGTGACTCTCTGTGTGTGACTCTCTGTGTGTGACTCTGTGTGTGTGTGTGTGTGTGTGATTCTCTCTCTGTGTGTGTGAGTGTGTGACTCTCTCTCTGTGTGAGTGTGTGACTCTCTCTGTGAGTGTGTGTGACTCTCTGTGTGTGAGTGTGTGACTCTGTGAGTGTGTGTGTGTGACTCTGTGTGTGAGTGTGTGACTCTCTGTGTGAGTGTGACTCTCTGTGTGTGTGTGTGACTCTCTGTGTGTGTGTGTGTGTTACTCTCTCTGTGTGAGTGTGTGACTCTGTGTGAGTGTGTGAATCTCTCTGTGTGAGTGTGTGTCTCTGTGTGTGAGTGTGTGACTCTCTGTGTGTGAGTGTGTGACTCTCTGTGTGAGTGTGACTCTCTGTGTGTGAGTGTGACTCTGTGTGTGTGTGTGACTCTCTGTGTGTGTGTGACTCTCTGTGTGTGAGTGTGTGACTCTGTGTGAGTGTGTGTGTGTTACTCTCTGTGTGAGTGTGTGAATCTCTCTGTGTGAGTGTGTGTCTCTGTGTGTGTGTGTGTGACTCTCTGTGGGTGTGTGACTCTGTGTGTGAGTGTGTGTGTGTGACTCTCTCACTCTGTGTGTGTGTGCGTGTGTGACCCTCTGTGTGTGTGCGTGTGACTCTCTGTGTGTGAGTGTGTGTGACTCTCTGTGTGAGTGTGTGACTCTCTGTGTGAGTGTGTGACTCTCTGTGTGAGTGTGTGACTCTGTGTGAGTGTGTGTGACTGTGTGTGTGTGACTCTCTCTGTGTGAGTGTGTGACTCTCTCTGTGTGAGTGTGTGTGACTCTCTCTGTGTGAGTGTGTGTGACTCTCTCTCTCTGTGTGAGTGTGTGACTCCCTCTGTGTGTGTGTGTGTGTGTGTGAGTGTGTGTGACTGTGTGTGTGACTGTGTGTGTGTGTGTGACTGTGTGTGTGTGTGTGTGTGAGTGTGTGTGACTGTGTGTGTGACTGTGTGTGTGTGTGACTGTGTGTGTGTGTGTGACTCTGTGTGTGTGTGTGACTCTGTGTGTGTGTGACTCTGTGTGTGAGTGTGTGTGACTCTCTCTGTGAGTGTGTGACTCTCTCTGTGAGTGTGTGACTCTCTGTGTGAGTGTGTGTGACTCTCTGTGAGTGTGTGACTCTCTCTGTCTGTGTGACTCTGTGTGTGTGTGTGACTCTCTGTGTGTGTGTGTGTGACTCTCTCTCTCTCTCTCTGTGTGTGTGTGTGACTCTCTCTGTGTGTGAGTGTGTGTGACTCTCTCTGTGTGAGTGTGTGACTCTGTGTGACTGTGTGTGTGTGTGTCTCTGTGTGTGTGTGACTCTGTGTGTGTGACTCTGTGTGTGTGTGTGTGTGTGTGTGTGACTCTGTGTGAGTGTGTGTGTGTGACTCTGTGTGTGAGTGTGTGACTGTGTGCGTGTGTCATTCTGTGTGTGTGTGACTCTGTGAGTGTGTGTGTGACTCTGTGTGAGTGTGTGTGTGTGTGTGAGTGTGTGACTGTGTGTGTGTGTCATTCTGTGTGTGTGTGACTCTGTGTGAGTTTGTGTGTGACTCTCTGTGTGAGTGTGTGACTCTGTGTGTGTGTGACTCTGTGTGTGTGTGTGTGTGAGTGTGTGACTCTGTGTGAGTGTGTGACTCTCTCAGTGTGTGTGTGTGACTCTGTGTGTGACTCTCTGTGTGTGTGACTCTGTGTGTGTGTGTGTGTGTGTGTGTGATTCTCTCTCTGTGTGTGTGAGTGTGTGACTCTCTCTCTCTCTCTCTGTGTGAGTGTGTGACTCTCTCTGAGTGTGTGTGACTCTCTGTGTGTGAGTGTGTGATCTCTGTGAGTGTGTGTGATTCTCTCTCTGTGTGTGAGTGTGTGACTCTCTCTGTGTGTGAGTGTGTGACTCTGTGTGTGAGTGTGTGACTCTCTCTGTGTGTGTGTGTGTGTGAGACTCTCTGTGTGTGAGTGTGTGACTCTCTGTGTGTGAGTGTGTGACTCTCTGTGTGTGTGAGTGTGTGACTCTGTGTGTGTGAGTGTGTGTGTGTGACTCTCTCTGTGTGTGACTCTATTTGTGTGACTCTGTGTGTGTGTGTGTGTGTGTGTGTGTGTGTGACTCTGTGTGTGAGTGTGTGACTCTGTGTGTGTGACTCTGTGTGTGTGACTCTGTGTGACTGTGTGTGTGTGTGTGTGTGTGTGACTCTCTCTGTGTGTGTGTGTGTGAGTGTGTGACTCTGTGTGTGACTCTGTGTGAGTGTGTGTGTGAGTGTGTGATCTCTGTGAGTGTGTGTGATTCTCTCTGTGTGTGAGTGTGTGACTCTCTCTGTGTGTGAGTGTGTGACTCTGTGTGTGAGTGTGTGACTCTCTCTGTGTGTGTGAGTGTGTGTGTGTGTGACTCTCTGTGTGAGTGTGTGACTCTCTGTGTGTGAGTGTGTGACTCTCTGTGTGTGAGTGTGTGACTCTCTGTGTGTGTGAGTGTGTGACTGTGTGTGAGTGTGTGACTGTGTGTGAGTGTGTGACTCTGTGTGTGAGTGTGTGTGTGTGACTCTCTCTGTGTGTGACTCTCTCTGTGTGTGACTCTCTGTGTGTGACTCTATGTGTGTGACTCTGTGTGTGTGTGACTCTCTCTGTGTGTGACTGTGTGTGTGTGTGTGTGTGACTCTCTGTGTGTGTGTGTGTGTGAGTGTGTGTGTGTGACTCTGTGTGAGTGTGTGTGTGAGTGTGTGACTCTGTGTGTGAGTGTGTGTCTCTGTGTGTGTGTGACTCTGTGTGTGTGAGTATGTTACTCTCTCTGTGTGTGAGTGTGTGACTCTGTGTGAGTGTGTGACTGTGTGTGTGTGTGTGTGAGTGTGCTACTCTTTGTGTGTGAGTGTGTGACTGTGTGTGTGTGTGAGTGTGTGACTCTCTGTGTGAGTGTGTGTGTCTGACGTTCTGTGTGTGTGTGACTGTGTGTGTGTGACTCTGTGGGAGTGTGTGACTCTCTAAGTGTGTGAGTGTGTGACTCTGTTTGTGACTGTGTGTGACTCTCTCTCTCTCTGTGAGTGTGTGACTCTCTGTGTGAGTGTGTGTGACTCTGTGTGTGTGTGTGTATGACTCTCTCTGTGTGTGTGAGTGTGTGACTGTGTGTGTGTGAGTGTGTGACTGTTTGTGAGTGTGTGTGACTCTCTCTCTCTCTCTGAGTGTGTGACTCTCTGTGTGACTGTCTGTGTGACTGTGTGTGTGTGACTGTGAGTGTGTGAGTGTGACTCTCTCTGTGTGTGTGTGAGTGTGTGTGTGACTCTGTGTGTGACTGTGTGTGTGTGTGACTCTCTCTGTGTGTGACTGTGTGTGTGTGTGTGTGACTCTCTCTCTCTGTGTGTGAGTGTGTGACTGTGTGTGTGTGTGTGACTCTGTGTGTGTGTGTGTGACTCTGTGAGTGTGTGACTCTGTGTGTGAGTGTGTGTCTCTGTGTGTGTGTGATTCTCTGTGTGTGTGAGTATGTTACTCTGTGTGTGAGTGTGTGACTCTGTGTGTGTGTGACTCTGTGTGTGTGTGTGTGACTCTGTGTGTGTGTGTGTGTGTGTGTGTGACTGTGTGTGTGTGTGACTGTGTGTGTGTGTGTGACTCTCTGTGTGTGTGTGTGTGTGTGTGACTCTGTGTGTGTGTGTGTGTGTGACTGTGTGTGTGTGTGACTGTGTGAGTGTGTGACTCTCTCTCTGTGTGAGTGTGTGTGTCTGACTTTCTGTATGTGTCTGACTTTCTGTGTGTGTCTGACTTTCTGTGTGTGTGTGACTCTGTGTGAGTGTGTGACTCTCTGTGTGTGTGAGTGTGTGACTGTTTGTGAGTGTGTGTGACTCTCTCTCTCTCTGTGAGTGTGTGACTCTCTGTGTGAGTGTGTGTGACTGTGTGTGTGTGTGTGACTGTGTGTGTGTGTGTGACTGTGTGTGTGTGTGTGACTGTCTGTGAGTGTGTGAGTGTGACTCTCTCTGTGTGTGTGTGAGTGTGTGACTCTCTGTGTGTGAGTGTGTGACTCTCTGTGTGTGAGTGTGTGACTCTGTGTGTGTGTGAATGTGTGACTCTGTGTGTGTGGGTGTGTGTGACTCTGTGTGACTGTGTGTGTGTGTGTGACTCTGTGTGTGTGTGAATGTGTGTGTGTGTGAGACTCTGTGTGTGTGTGTGTGACTCTCTCTGTGTGTGAGTGTGTGACTCTCTCTCTCTGAGTGTGTGACTCTGTGTGAGTGTGTGTGACTCTCTGTGAGTGTGTGACTCTCTGTGAGTGTGTGACTCTCTGTGTGAGTGTGTGTGACTCTCTCTCTCTCTCTCTGTGAGTGTGTGACTCTCTGTGAGTGTGTTTGACTCTCAGTGTGTGAGTGTGTGACTCTCTCTGTGAGTGTGTGTGACTCTCTCTCTGTGTGTGAGTGTGTGACTCTGTGTGTGAGTGTGTGACTCTGTGTGTGTGAGTGTGTGACTCTGTGTGTGTGTGACTCTGTGTGTGTGACTCTGTGTGTGTGTGTGACTCTGTGTGTGACTGTGTGTGTGTGTGTGTGTGTGTGACTCTCTCTCTGTGTGTGAGTGTGTGACTCTGTGTGTGTGAGTGTGTGACTCTGTGTGTGTGTGTGTGTGTGTGTGTGTGTGTGACTCTCTGTGTGTGTGAGTGTGGGACTGTTTGTGAGTGTGTGTGACTCTCTCTCTGTGTGAGTGTGTGACTCTCTGTGTGAGTGTGTGACTCTCTGTGTGAGTGTGTGTGACTGTGTGTGTGTGTGTGTGTGACTCTGTGTGTGTGTGAGTGTGCTACTCTTTGTGTGTGAGTGTGTGACTGTGTGTGTGTGTGTGAGTGTGTGACTCTCTGTGTGAGTGTGTGTGTCTGACGTTCTGTGTGTGTGTGACTGTGTGTGTGTGTGTGTGACTCTGTGTGAGTGTGTGACTCTCTAAGTGTGTGTGACTCACTGTGTGTGTGAGTATGTTACTCTCTCTGTGTGTGAGTGTGTGACTCTGTGTGTGTGTGAGTGTGTGACTGTTTGTGAGTGTGTGTGACTCTCTCTCACTCTCTGTGAGTGTGTGACTCTCTGTGTGACTCTCTGTGTGACTGTGTGTGTGACTGTGTGTGTGTGACTGTGAGTGTGTGAGTGTGACTCTCTCTCTCTGTGTGAGTGTGTGACTCTCTGTGTGTGTGAGTGTGTGACTCTGTGTGTGTGACTCTGTGTGTGTGTGACTCTGTGTGTGTGTGACTGTGTGTGTGTGTGACTCTCTGTGTGTGATTGGGTGTGTGTGAGTGTGTGACTCTGTGTGTGAGTGTGTGACTCTGTGTGTGTGTGTGTGTGTGTGACTCTCTGTGTGTTAGTATGTGACTGTTTGTGAGTGTGTGTGACTCTCTCTCTCTCTGTGTGAGTGTGTGACTCTCTGTGTGAGTGTGTGTGACTGTGTGTGTGTGTGTGTGACTCTGTGTGTGTGTGAGTGTGTGACTCTGTGTGTGTGTGACTCTGTGTGTGTGTGACTGTGTGTGTGTGTGACTCTCTGTGTGTGACTGGGTGTGTGTGAGTGTGTGACTGTTTGTGAGTGTGTGTGACTCTCTCTCTCTCTGTGTGAGTGTGTGACTCTCTGTGTGAGTGTGTGTGACTGTGTGTGTGTGTGTGTGTGACTGTGTGTGTGAGTGTGTGACTCTGTGTGTGTGTGACTGTGTGTGTGTGACTGTGTGTGTGTGTGACTGTGAGTGTGAGTGTGACTCTCTCTCTGTGTGTGTGAGTGTGTGACTCTCTGTGTGTGTGAGTGTGTGTGTGAGACTCTCTCTGTGTGTGAGTGTGTGACTCTCTCTCTCTGAGTGTGTGACTCTGTGTGTGTGTGTGTGTGTGTGTGTGTGTGTGTGTGCCTCTGTGTGTGACTCTCTGTGTGAGTGTGTGTGACTCTCTGTGAGTGTGTGACTCTCTGTGAGTGTGTGTGACTCTCTCTCTCTCTGTGTGTGACTCTCTGTGTGTTTGACTCTCAGTGTGTGAGTGTGTGACTCTCTCTGTGAGTGTGTGTGACTCTCTCTCTGCGTGTGAGTGTGTGACTCTGTGTGTGAGTGTGTGACTCTCTGTGTGTGTGAGTGTGTGACTCTCTGTGTGTGTGAGTGTGTGACTCTGTGTGTGTGTGACTCTGTGTGTGTGTGACTGTGTGTGTGTGTGTGTGACTCTCTCTCTGTGTGTGAGAGTGTGTGACTCTGTGTGTGAGTGTGTGACTCTGTGTGTGTGTGAGTGTGTGTCTCTGTGTGTGTGTGACTCTGTGTGTGTGAGTATGTTACTCTCTCTGTGTGTGAGTGTGTGACTCTGTGTGAGTGTGTGACTGTGTGTGTGTGTGTGTGAGTGTGCTACTCTTTGTGTGTGAGTGTGTGACTGTGTGTGTGTGTGAGTGTGTGACTCTCTGTGTGAGTGTGTGTGTCTGACGTTCTGTGTGTGTGTGACTGTGTGTGTGTGACTCTGTGGGAGTGTGTGACTCTCTAAGTGTGTGAGTGTGTGACTCTGTTTGTGACTGTGTGTGACTCTCTCTCTCTGTGTGAGTGTGTGACTCTCTGTGTGAGTGTGTGTGACTCTGTGTGTGTGTGTATGACTCTCTCTGTGTGTGTGAGTGTGTGACTGTGTGTGTGTGAGTGTGTGACTGTTTGTGAGTGTGTGTGACTCTCTCTCTCTCTCTGTGTGAGTCTGTGACTCTCTGTGTGAGTGTGTGTGACTGTGTGTGTGTGTGTGTGACTCTGTGTGTGTGTGAGTGTGTGACTCTGTGTGTGTGTGACTCTGTGTGTGTGTGACTGTGTGTGTGTGTGACTCTCTGTGTGTGACTGGGTGTGTGTGAGTGTGTGACTCTGTGTGTGAGTGTGTGACTGTTTGTGAGTGTGTGTGACTCTCTCTCTCTCTGTGTGAGTGTGTGACTCTCTGTGTGAGTGTGTGTGACTGTGTGTGTGAGTGTGTGACTCTGTGTGTGTGTGACTGTGTGTGTGTGACTGTGTGTGTGTGTGACTGTGAGTGTGAGTGTGACTCTCTCTCTGTGTGTGTGAGTGTGTGACTCTCTGTGTGTGTGAGTGTGTGTGTGAGACTCTCTCTGTGTGTGAGTGTGTGACTCTCTCTCTCTGAGTGTGTGACTCTGTGTGTGTGTGTGTGTGTGTGTGTGTGTGTGTGTGTGTGTGCCTCTGTGTGTGACTCTCTGTGTGAGTGTGTGACTCTCTGTGAGTGTGTGTGACTCTCTCTCTCTCTCTCTCTGTGTGACTCTCTGTGTGTTTGACTCTCAGTGTGTGAGTGTGTGACTCTCTCTGTGAGTGTGTGTGACTCTCTCTCTGCGTGTGAGTGTGTGACTCTGTGTGAGTGTGTGACTCTCTGTGTGTGTGAGTGTGTGACTCTGTGAGTGTGTGACTCTGTGTGTGTGTGACTCTGTGTGTGTGTGACTCTGTGTGTGTGTGACTGTGTGTGTGTGTGTGTGACTCTCTCTCTGTGTGTGAGAGTGTGTGACTCTGTGTGTGAGTGTGTGACTCTGTGTGTGTGAGTGTGTGTCTCTGTGTGTGTGTGACTCTGTGTGTGTGAGTATGTTACTCTCTCTGTGTGTGAGTGTGTGACTCTGTGTGAGTGTGTGACTGTGTGTGTGTGTGTGTGAGTGTGCTACTCTTTGTGTGTGAGTGTGTGACTGTGTGTGTGTGTGAGTGTGTGACTCTCTGTGTGAGTGTGTGTGTCTGACGTTCTGTGTGTGTGTGACTGTGTGTGTGTGACTCTGTGGGAGTGTGTGACTCTCTAAGTGTGTGAGTGTGTGACTCTGTTTGTGACTGTGTGTGACTCTCTCTCTCTGTGTGAGTGTGTGACTCTCTGTGTGAGTGTGTGTGACTCTGTGTGTGTGTGTATGACTCTCTCTGTGTGTGTGAGTGTGTGACTGTGTGTGTGTGAGTGTGTGACTGTTTGTGAGTGTGTGTGACTCTCTCTCTCTCTCTCTGTGAGTGTGTGACTCTCTGTGTGACTGTCTGTGTGACTGTGTGTGTGTGACTGTGAGTGTGTGAGTGTGACTCTCTGTGTGTGTGTGTGTGTGTGACTCTGTGTGTGTGAGTGTGTGTGTGACTCTGTGTGTGACTGTGTGTGTGTGTGACTCTCTCTGTGTGTGACTGTGTGTGTGTGTGTGACTCTCTCTCTCTGTGTGTGAGTGTGTGACTGTGTGTGTGTGTGTGACTCTGTGTGTGTGTGACTCTGTGAGTGTGTGACTCTGTGTGTGAGTGTGTGTCTCTGTGTGTGTGTGACTCTGTGTGTGTGTGTGACTCTGTGTGTGTGTGTGTGTGTGTGACTGTGTGTGTGTGTGACTGTGTGTGTGTGAATGTGTGACTCTCTGTGTGTGTGTGTGTGTGACTCTGTGTGTGTGTGTGTGTGTGACTGTGTGTGTGTGTGAATGTGTGTGTGTGTGAGACTCTGTGTGTGTGTGACTCTCTCTCTCTGAGTGTGTGACTCTGTGAGTGTGTGTGACTCTCTGTGAGTGTGTGACTCTCTGTGAGTGTGTGACTCTCTGTGTGAGTGTGTGTGACTCTCTCTCTCTCTCTCTGTGAGTGTGTGACTCTCTGTGAGTGTGTTTGACTCTCAGTGTGTGAGTGTGTGACTCTCTCTGTGAGTGTGTGTGACTCTCTCTCTGTGTGTGAGTGTGTGACTCTGTGTGTGAGTGTGTGACTCTGTGTGTGTGAGTGTGTGACTCTGTGTGTGTGTGACTGTGTGTGTGTGACTCTGTGTGTGTGTGTGACTCTGTGTGTGACTGTGTGTGTGTGTGTGTGTGACTCTCTCTCTGTGTGTGAGTGTGTGACTCTGTGTGTGTGAGTGTGTGACTCTGTGTGTGTGTGTGTGTGTGTGTGTGTGTGTGTGTGTGTGACTCTCTGTGTGTGTGTGAGTGTGGGACTGTTTGTGAGTGTGTGTGACTCTCTCTCTGTGTGAGTGTGTGACTCTCTGTGTGAGTGTGTGTGACTGTGTGTGTGTGTGTGTGTGACTCTGTGTGTGTGTGAGTGTGCTACTCTTTGTGTGTGAGTGTGTGACTGTGTGTGTGTGTGTGAGTGTGTGACTCTCTGTGTGAGTGTGTGTGTCTGACGTTCTGTGTGTGTGTGACTGTGTGTGTGTGTGTGTGACTCTGTGTGAGTGTGTGACTCTCTAAGTGTGTGTGACTCACTGTGTGTGTGAGTATGTTACTCTCTCTGTGTGTGAGTGTGTGACTCTGTGTGTGTGTGAGTGTGTGACTGTTTGTGAGTGTGTGTGACTCTCTCTCACTCTCTGTGAGTGTGTGACTCTCTGTGTGACTCTCTGTGTGACTGTGTGTGTGACTGTGTGTGTGTGACTGTGAGTGTGTGAGTGTGACTCTCTCTCTCTGTGTGAGTGTGTGACTCTCTGTGTGTGTGAGTGTGTGACTCTGTGTGTGACTCTGTGTGTGTGTGACTCTGTGTGTGTGACTGTGTGTGTGTGTGACTCTCTGTGTGTGACTGGGTGTGTGTGAGTGTGTGACTCTGTGTGTGAGTGTGTGACTCTGTGTGTGTGTGTGTGTGTGACTCTCTGTGTGTTAGTATGTGACTGTTTGTGAGTGTGTGTGACTCTCTCTCTCTCTGTGTGAGTGTGTGACTCTCTGTGTGAGTGTGTGTGACTGTGTGTGTGTGTGTGTGACTCTGTGTGTGTGTGAGTGTGTGACTCTGTGTGTGTGTGACTCTGTGTGTGTGTGACTGTGTGTGTGTGTGACTCTCTGTGTGTGACTGGGTGTGTGTGAGTGTGTGACTCTGTGTGTGAGTGTGTGACTGTTTGTGAGTGTGTGTGACTCTCTCTCTCTCTGTGTGAGTGTGTGACTCTCTGTGTGAGTGTGTGTGACTGTGTGTGTGTGTGTGTGACTGTGTGTGTGTGAGTGTGTGACTCTGTGTGTGTGTGACTGTGTGTGTGTGACTGTGTGTGTGTGTGACTGTGAGTGTGAGTGTGACTCTCTCTGTGTGTGTGTGAGTGTGTGACTCTCTGTGTGTGTGAGTGTGTGTGTGAGACTCTCTCTGTGTGTGAGTGTGTGACTCTCTCTCTCTGAGTGTGTGACTCTGTGTGTGTGTGTGTGTGTGTGTGTGTGTGCCTCTGTGTGTGACTCTCTGTGTGAGTGTGTGTGACTCTCTGTGAGTGTGTGACTCTCTGTGAGTGTGTGTGACTCTCTCTCTCTCTCTCTGTGTGTGACTCTCTGTGTGTTTGACTCTCAGTGTGTGAGTGTGTGACTCTCTCTGTGAGTGTGTGTGACTCTCTCTCTGCGTGTGAGTGTGTGACTCTGTGTGTGAGTGTGTGACTCTGTGTGTGAGTGTGTGACTCTCTGTGTGTGTGAGTGTGTGACTCTCTGTGTGTGTGAGTGTGTGACTCTGTGTGTGTGTGACTCTGTGTGTGTGTGACTCTGTGTGTGTGTGACTCTGTGTGTGTGTGTGTGACTCTCTCTCTGTGTGTGAGAGTGTGTGACTCTGTGTGTGTGAGTGTCTGTGTGTGTGTGTGACTCTGTGTGTGTGTGTGTGTGTGACTCTCTGTGTGTGAGTGTGGGACTGTTTGTGAGTGTGTGTGACTCTCTCTCTGTGTGAGTGTGTGACTCTCTGTGTGAGTGTGTGACTCTCTGTGTGAGTGTGTGTGACTGTGTGTGACTCTGTGTGTGTGTGACTGTGTGTGAGTGTGTGTGTGTGTGTGACTGTGAGTGTGACTCTCTCTCTGTGTGTGTGAGTGTGTGACTCTCTGTGTGTGTGAGTGTGTGACTCTCTGTGTGTGTGAGTGTGTGACTCTGTGTGTGGGTGTGTGTGACTGTGTGTGTGTGTGTGTGACTCTGTGTGTGTGAATGTGTGTGTGTGTGTGAGACTGTGTGTATGTGTGTGTGTGTGAATGTGTGTGTGAGACTCTCTCTCTCTGTGTGAGTGTGTGACTCTCTCTCTCTGAGTGTGTGTGTGTGTGTGCCTCTCTGTGTGTGTGACTCTCTGTGAGTGTGTGACTCTCTGTGAGTGTGTGACTCTCTGTGTGAGTGTGTGTGACTCTCTGTGAGTGTGTGTGACTCTCTCTCTGTGTGTGAGTGTGTGACTCTGTGTGTGTGTGTGTGACTCTGTGTGTGAGTGTGTGTGACTCTCTCTCTGTGAGTGTGTGTGACTCTGTGTGTGTGTGACTCTCTGTGTGAGTGTGTGTGTGTGACTCTCTCTGTGAGTGTGTGTGACTCTGTGTGAGTGTGTGTGACTCTGTGTGTAAGTGTGTGACTCTGTGTGTGAGTGTGTGACTGTCTCTCTCTGTGTGAGTGTGTGACTCTGTGTGTGAGTGTGTGACTCTCTGTGTGAGTGTGTGTTACTCTCTCTGGGTGTGACTGTGTGTGAGTGTGTGTGACTCTTTGTGAGAGTGTGTGTGACTCTCTCTGGGTGTGACTGTGTGTGTGTGACTCTCTGTGAGTTTGTGTGTGTGACTCTCTCTCTCTCTCTCTGTGTGAGTGTCTGACTCTCTGTGTGTGAGTGTGTGACTCTCTGTGTGTGTGAGTGTGTGACTCTCTGTGTCTCTGTGCGTGTGAGTGTGACTCTGTGTGTGTGAGTGTGTGACTCTCTGTGTGTGTGTGTGTGTGAGTGTGTGACTCTGTGTGAGTGTGTGTGACTCTGTGTGTAAGTGTGTGTGTGTGACTCTCTGTGTGTGAGTGTGTGACTCTGTGTGAGTGCGTGACTCTGTGTGTGAGTATGTTACTCTCTCTCTGTGTGAGTGTGTGACTCTCTCTCTGTGTGAGTGTGTGACTCTGTGTGTGAGTGTGTGTGACTCTGTGTGAGTGTGTGTGACTCTCTCTGGGTGTGACCGTGTGTGTGAGTGTGTGTGACTCTCTCTGGGTGTGACTGTGTGTGTGAGTGTGTGTGACTCTCTGTGTGAGTGTGTGTGACTCTCTCTGGGTGTGACTGTGTGAGTGACTCTGTGTGTGTGTGTGACTCTCTGTGTGAGTGTGTGTGACTCTCTCTGGGTGTGACTGTGTGTGTGTGTGACTCTCTGTGTGAGTGTGTGTGTGTGACTCTCTCTCTCTGAGTGTGTGACTCTGTGTGTGAGTGTGTGACTCTCTGTGTGTAAGTGTGTGACTCTCTCTGGGTGTGACTGTGTGTGTGTGTGACTCTCTGTGTGAGTGTGTGTGTCTCTCTGGGTGTGACTGTGTGTGTGTGTGTGTGTGACTCTGTGTGTGTGAGTGTGTGACTCTCTGTGTGTGAGTGTGTGACTCTGTGTGAGTGTGTGACTCTCTGTGTGTGTGAGTATGTTACTCTCTCTGTGTGTGAGTGTGTGACTCTCTCTCTCTCTGTGTGTAAGTGTGTGACTCTCTGTGAGTTTGTGTGACTCTCTCTGGGTGTGACTGTGTGTGTGTGTGTTTGACTCTGTGTGAGTGTGTGACTCTGTGTGTGAGTGTGTGTGACTCTCTGTGTGAGTGTGTGTGACTCTCTCTGGGTGTGACCGTGTGTGTGAGTGTGTGTGACTCTCTCTGGGTGTGACTGTGTGTGTGAGTGTGTGTGACTCTCTGTGAGTGTGTGTGACTCTCTGGGTGTGACTGTGTGTGTGAGTGTGTGTGACTCTGTGTGTGTGTGTGACTCTCTCTGGGTGTGACTGTGTGTGTGTGTGACTCTCTGTGAGTGTGTGTGTGTGACTCTGTGAGTGTGTGACTCTGTGTGAGTGTGTGACTCTGTGTGTGTGTGAGTATGTTACTCTCTCTGTGTGTGAGTGTGTGACTCTCTCTGTGTGTGAGTGTGTGACTCTGTGTGTGTGTGTGAGTATGTTACTCTCTCTGTGTGAGTGTGTGACTCTCTGTGTGTGTGTGTGTGAGTGTGTGACTCTGTGTGTGTGTGTGAGTGTGTGAGTGTGTGTGTGAGTGTGTGACTCTATCTCTGTGTGAGTGTGTGTGACTCTCTGTGTGAGTGTGTGTGACTCTCTCTGTGTGTGTGTGTGTGTGTGTGTGTGTGTGTGACTCTCTGTGTGAGTTTGTGTGTGTGACTCTCTGTGTGTGACTCTGTGTGTGTGAGTGTGTGTGACTATCTGTGAGTGTGTGACTATCTGTGAGTGTGTGACTCTCTGTGTGTGAGTGTGAGACTCTCTGTGTGTGTGTGTGTGTGACTCTCTGTGTGTGTGACTCTGTGTGTGAGTGTGTGTGACTATCTGTGAGTGTGTGACTGTGTGTGTGAGTGTGTGCGTGTGTGTGTGTGTGACTGTGTGAGTGTGTGACTCTGTGAGTTTGTGTGTGCGACTCTCTGTGTGTGTGTGTGTGACTCTGTGTGTGTGAGACACTCTCTGTGTGTGTGTGTGTGTGTGAGACTCTCTCTCTGTGTGTGAGTGTGTGACTCTCTCTCTCTCTGTGAGTGTGCGACTCTGTGTGTGTGTGTCTGAGTGTGTGACTCTCTCTCTCTCTCTCTCTCTCTGAGTGTGTGACTCTCTCTCTCTGTGAGTGTGTGACTCTGTGTGTGTGTGTGTGTGTGTGTGTGAGTGTGTGACTCTCTCTGTGTGTGAGTGTGTGACTCTCTCTCTGTGTCTGAGTGTGTGACTCTCTCTCTCTCTCTGTGTGAGACTCTCTCTCTGTGAGTGTGTGACTCTCTCTGTGTGTGAGTGTGTGACTCTCTCTCTGTGAGTGTGTGACTCTCTCTGTGTGTGTGTGAGACTCTCTCTCTCTCTGTGAGTGTGTGACTCTCTCTGTGTGTGTGTCTGAGTGTGTGACTCTCTCTCTCTGTGTGAGTGTGTGACTCTCTCCCTGTGAGTGTGTGACTCTCTCTGTGTGTGTCTGAGTGTGTGACTCTCTCTCTCTCTCTGTGTGAGTGTGTGACTCTCTCTCTCTGTGAGTGTGTGACTCCCTCTCTCTGTGTGACTCTCTCTCTGTGAGTGTGTGACTCTCTCTGTGTGTGTCTGAGTGTGTGACTCTCTCTCTCTCTCTCTGTGTGTGTGTGTGACTCTCTCTCTCTGTGAGTGTGTGACTCTCTCTGTGAGTGTGTGACTCTGTGTGTGTGTGTGTGTGACTCTCTCTGTGTGTGACTCTCTGTGTGTGAGTGTGTGACTCTCTGTGTGAGTGTGTGTGTGTGACTCTGTGTGTGAGTGTGTGACTCTCTCTGTGTGTGTGCGTATGTTACTCTCTCTCTGTGTGAGTGTGTGACTCTGTGTGTGTATGTGTGTGTGTGACTGTGTGTGAGTGTGAGTGTGTGACTCTCTCTGTGTGAGTGTGTGTGTCTGACTTTGTGTGTGTGTGTGACTCTGTGTGTGTGACTCTGTGTGTGTGAGTGTGTGACTCTCTCTGTGTGAGTGTGTGACTCTCTGTATGTGAGTGTGTGACTCTGTGTGTGTGTGTGTGTGTGTGTGACTCTCTCCGTGTGTGTGAGTGTGTGACTCTCCGTGTGTGTGAGTGTGTGACTCTCTCTCTGTGTGAGTGTGTGACTCTCTGTATGTGAGTGTGTGACTCTGTGTGTGTGTGTGTGACTCTCTCTGTGTGTGAGTGTGTGACTCTCCGTGTGTGTGAGTGTGTGACTCTCTCTCTCTGTGTGAGTGTGTGACTCTCTGTGTGAGTGTGTGTGTGACTCTCTTGTGTGTGTGTGTGTGTGTGACTCTGTGTGTGTGTGTGTGTGTGTGTGTGACTCTCTCTCTGTGTGAGTGTGTGACTCTCTGTGTGTGTGTGACTCTCTTGTGTGTGTGTGTGTGACTCTCTTGTGTGTGTGTGTGTGACTCTCGTGTGTGTGTGTGTGTGTGACTCTCTGAGTGTGTGACTCTGTGTGTGTGTGTGTGACTTGTGTGTGTGTGACTCTGTGTGTGTGTGTGTGTGTGTGTGACTCTCTGTGTGTGTGTGACTCTGTGTGTGAGTGTGTGACTCTGTGTGTGTGAGTGTGTGACTCTGTGTGTGTGTGTGTGTGTGTGTGACTCTGTGTGTGTGTGTGACTCTGTGTGTGTGTGTGTGACTCTGTGTGTGAGTGTGTGACTCTGTGTGTGAGTGTGTGACTCTGTGTGTGAGTGTGTGACTCTGTGTGTGTGTGACTGTGTGTGTGACTGTGTGTGACCCTGTGTGTGTGAATGTGTGTGTGTGAGACTCTGTGTGTGTGTGTGTGTGTGTGTGTCTGTGTGTGTGAGTGTGTGACTCTGTGTGAGTGTGTGACTCTCTCTGTGTGAGTGTGTGTGTGACTCTCTGTGTGTGTGAGTGTGTGACTCTGTGTGAGTGTGTGACTCTCTCTGTGTGAGTGTGTGTGTCTGACTTTGTGTGTGTGTGTGTGTGTGACTCTCTGTGTGTGAGTGTGTGACTCTCTCTCTCTGTGTGAGTGTGTGTGACTGTGTGTGTGTGTGACTCTGTGTGTGTGTGTGACTCTGTGTGTGTGTGTGACTCTGTGTGACTGTGTGTGTGGGGGTGTGTGACTCTCTCTCTCTCTCTCTGTGTGAGTGTGTGACTCTGTGTGTGAGTGTGTGTGACTCTCTGAGTGTGTGTGACACTCTGTGTGTGTGTGACTGTGTGTGTGTGTGTGTGTGACTCTCTGTGTTAGTGTGTGACTCGCTGTGTGTGAGTGTGTGACTCTCTGTGTGTGAGTGTGTGACTCTCTGTGTGTGTGAGTGTGTGACTCTGTGTGTGTGTGAGTGTGTGACTCTGTGTGTGAGTGTGTGTGACTCTGTGTGTGAGTGTGTGTGACTCTCTCTGTGAGTGTGTGACTCTCTGTGTGAGTGTGTGTGTGTGACTCTGTTTGTGTGACTCTGTGTGTGTGACTCTCTGTGTTAGTGTGCATGTGTGACTCTCTGTGTGTGACTCTGTGTGTGTGACTGTGTGTGTGACTCTGTGTGTGTGTGTGTGTGTGTGACTGTGTGTGTGTGTGACTCTGTGTGTGTGTGAATGTGTGTGTGACTGTGTGTGTGTGTGTGTGAATGTGTGTGTGAGACTCTGTGTGTGAGTGTGTGACTCTCTCTGTGAGTCTGAGTGTGTGACTCTCCCTCTCTCTCTGTGTGTCTGAGTGTGTGACTCTCTCTCTCTCTCTGTGAGTGTGTGACTCTCTCTGTGTGTGTCTGAGTGTGTGACTCTCTCTCTCTCTGTGAGTGTGTGACCCTCTCTCTGTGTGTGTCTGAGTGTGTGACTCTGTGTGTGTGTGTGTGTGTGTGTGTGTGTGTGTGTGTGTGTGTGTGTGTGTGTGTGTGTGTGAGAGACTCTCTCTCTCTCTGTGAGTGTGTGACTCTGTGTGTGTCTGAATGTGTGACTCTCTCTGTGTGTGTCTTGAGTGTGTGACTCTCTCTCTCTCTCTGTGAGTGTGTGACTCTCTCTCTCTGTGTGAGTGTGTGACTCTCTCTCTCTCTCTGAGTGTGTGACTGTGTGTGTGTGAGTGTGTGACTCTGTGTGTGTGTGTGTGTGTGTGTGTGTGTGTGAGTGTGTGACTCTCTCTCTGTGTGAGACTCTCTCTCTCTCTGTGAGTGTGTGACTCTCTGTGTGTGTGTCTGAGTGTGTGACTCTCTCTCTCTCTCTCTGTGTGAGTGTGTGACTCCCTCTCTCTGTGTGTGCCTGAGTGTGTGACTCTCTCTCTCTGAGTGTGTGACTCTCTGTGTGTGTGAGTGTGTGACTCTATGTGTGAGTGTGTGACTCTGTGTGTGTGTGTGAGTGTGTGACTCTCTGTGTAAGTGTGTGTGACTCTCTCTCTGTGAGTGTGTGTGACTCTCTGTGTGTGACTGTGTGTGTGTGAGTGTGTGACTCTGTGTGTGAGTGTATGACTCTGTGTGTGTGTGTGAGTGTGTGACTCTGTGTGTGAGTGTGTGTGACTCTCTGTGTAAGTGTGTGACTCTCTATGTGAGTGTGTGTGACTCTCTCTGTGTGTGTGACTGTGTGTGTGTGTGACTCTCTGTGTGTGTGAGTGTGTGACTCTGTGTGTGTGTGTGACTGTGTGTGACCCTGTGTGTGTGAATGTGTGTGTGTGAGACTGTGTGTGTGTGTGTGTGTGTCTGTGTCTGTGTCTGTGTCTGTGTCTGTGTCTGTGTGTGTGAGTGTGTGACTCTGTGTGTGAGTGTGTGACTCTGTGTGAGTGTGTGACTCTCTCTGTGTGAGTGTGTGTGTGACTCTCTGTGTGTGTGAGTGTGTGACTCTGTGTGAGTGTGTGACTCTCTCTGTGTGAGTGTGTGTGTCTGACTTTGTGTGTGTGTGTGTGACTCTCTGTGTGTGTGAGTGTGTGACTCTCTGTGTAAGTGTGTGACTCTCTATGTGAGTGTGTGTGACTCTCTCTGTGTGTGTGACTGTGTGTGTGACTCTGTGTGTGTGTGACTCTGTGTGACTGTGTGTGTGGGAGTGTGTGACTCTCTCTCTCTCTGTGTGAGTGTGTGACTGTGTGTGAGTGTGTGTGACTCTCTGAGTGTGTGTGACTATCTGTGTGTGTGTGTGTGTGTGTGTGTGTGTGTGCCTCTGTGTGTGTGAGTGTGTGACTCTCTGTGTGAGTGGGTGTGTGTGTGTGTGTGACTCTGTGTGTGTGTGACTCTGTGTGTGTGTGACTCTCTGTGTTAGTGTGTGACTCGCTGTGTGTGAGTGTGTGACTCTCTGTGTGTGTGAGTGTGTGACTCTCTGTGTGTGTGAGTGTGTGACTCTCTGTGTGTGTGAGTGTGTGACTGTGTGTGTGTGTGACTGTGTGTGTGTGTGACTCTGTGTGTGTGTGAATGTGTGTGTGAATGTGTGTGTGACTGTGTGTGTGTGTGTGAATGTGTGTGTGACTCTCTGTGTGTGAGTGTGTGACTCTCTGTGTGTGTGAGTGTGTGACTCTCTCTGTGAGTGTGTGACTCTCTGTGTGTGTGACTCTGTGTTAGTGTGCATGTGTGACTCTGTGTGTGTGACTGTGTGTGTGACTCTCTGTGTGTGTGTGTGTGACTGTGTGTGTGTGTGACTGTGTGTGTGTGTGACTCTGTGTGTGTGTGAATGTGTGTGTGACTCTGTGTGTGAGTGTGTGACTCTCTCTGTGAGTCTGAGTGTGTGACTCTCCCTCTCTCTCTGTGTGTCTGAGTGTGTGACTCTCTCTCTCTCTCTCTGTGAGTGTGTGACTCTCTCTGTGTGTGTCTGAGTGTGTGACTCTCTCTCTGTGAGTGTGTGACCCTCTCTCTCTGAGTGTGTGTGTGTGTGTGTGTGAGAGACTCTCTCTCTCTGTGAGTGTGTGACTCTGTGTGTGTCTGAGTGTGTGACTCTCTCTGTGTGTGTCTTGAGTGTGTGACTCTGTGTGTGTGTGAGTGTGTGACTCTCTCTCTCTCTCTCTGTGAGACTCTCTCTCTGTGAGTGTGTGACTCTCTGTGTGTGTGTCTGAGTGTGTGACTCTCTCTCTCTCTGTGTGAGTGTGTGACTCCCTCTCTCTCTCTGTGTGAGTGTGTGACTCTCTCTCTCTCTCTGAGTGTGTGACTGTGTGTGTGAGTGTGTGACTCTCTGTGTGAGTGGGTGTGTGTATGTGTGTGACTCTGTGTGTGTGTGACTCTGTGTGTGTGTGACTCGCTGTGTGTGAGTGTGTGACTCTCTGTGTGTGTGAGTGTGTGACTCTCTGTGTGTGTGAGTGTGTGACTCTCTGTGTGTGTGAGTGTGTGACTCTGTGTGTGAGTGTGTGTGACTCTCTCTGTGAGTGTGTGACTCTCTCTGTGAGTGTGTGACTCTCTGTGTGAGTGTGACTCTGTGTGTGTGTCTCTCTGTGTGTGTGACTCTCTGTGTTAGTGTGCATGTGTGACTCTGTGTGTGTGACTGTGTGTGTGACTCTCTGTGTGTGTGTGTGTGACTGTGTGTGTGTGTGACTCTGTGTGTGTGTGAATGTGTGTGTGACTCTCTGTGTGTGAGTGTGTGACTCTCTCTGTGAGTCTGAGTGTGTGACTCTCCCTCTCTCTGTGTGTCTGAGTGTGTGACTCTCTCTCTCTCTCTGTGAGTGTGTGACTCTCTCTCTGTGAGTGTGTGACCCTCTCTCTCTGAGTGTGTGTGTGTGTGTGTGTGTGTGTGTGTGTGTGTGTGAGAGACTCTCTCTCTCTGTGAGTGTGTGACTCTGTGTGTCTGAGTGTGTGACTCTCTCTGTGTGTGTCTTGAGTGTGTGACTCTGTGTGTGTGTGTGAGTGTGTGACTCTCTCTCTCTCTCTCTGTGAGACTCTCTCTCTGTGAGTGTGTGACTCTCTGTGTGTGTGTCTGAGTGTGTGACTCTCTCTCTCTCTGTGTGAGTGTGTGACTCCCTCTCTCTCTCTGTGAGTGTGTGACTCTCTCTCTCTCTCTGAGTGTGTGACTGTGTGTGTGAGTGTGTGACTCTCTGTGTGAGTGGGTGTGTGTGTGTGTGTGACTCTGTGTGTGTGTGACTCTGTGTGTGTGTGACTCGCTGTGTGTGAGTGTGTGACTCTCTGTGTGTGTGAGTGTGTGACTCTCTGTGTGTGTGAGTGTGTGACTCTCTGTGTGTGTGAGTGTGTGACTCTGTGTGTGTGAGTGTGTGTGACTCTCTCTGTGAGTGTGTGACTCTCTCTGTGAGTGTGTGACTCTCTGTGTGAGTGTGACTGTGTGTGTGTCTCTCTGTGTGTGTGACTCTCTGTGTTAGTGTGCATGTGTGACTCTGTGTGTGTGACTGTGTGTGTGAGACTCTCTGTGTGTGAGTGTGTGACTCTCTCTGTGAGTCTGAGTGTGTGACTCTCCCTCTCTCTCTGTGAGTGTGTGACTCTCTCTGTGTGTGTCTGAGTGTGTGACTCTCTCTCTGTGTCTGAGTGTGTGACTGTGTGTGTGTGTGTGTGTGTGTGTGTGTGTGTGTGTGTGTGTGAGAGACTCTCTCTCTCTGTGAGTGTGTGACTCTGTGTGTGTCTGAGTGTGTGACTCTCTCTGTGTGTGTCTTGAGTGTGTGACTCTGTGTGTGTGTGTGTGTGAGTGTGTGACTCTCTCTGTGTGAGACTCTCTCTCTCTCTGTGAGTGTGTGACTCTCTGTGTGTGTGTCTGAGTGTGTGACTCTCTCTCTCTCTCTGTGTGTGAGTGTGTGACTCCCTCTCTCTCTCTGTGTGAGTGTGTGACTCTCTCTCTCTCTCTGAGTGTGTGACTGTGTGTGTGTGAGTGTGTGACTCTGTGTGTGTGTGAGTGTGTGACTCTCTCTCTCTGTGAGACTCTCTCTCTCTCTGTGAGTGTGTGACTCTCTGTGTGTGTGTCTGAGTGTGTGACTCTCTCTCTCTCTCTGTGTGTGTGTGTGTGACTCCCTCTCTCTGTGTGTGCCTGAGTGTGTGACTCTCTCTCTCTGAGTGTGTGACTCTCTGTGTGTGTGAGTGTGTGACTCTCTGTGTAAGTGTGTGTGACTCTCTCTCTGTGTGAGTGTGTGTGACTCTCTGTGTGTGAGTGTGTGACTCTCTGTGTGTGACTCTCTGTGTGTGACTGTGTGTGTGTGAGTGTGTGACTGTGTGTGAGTGTGTGACTGTGTGTGAGTGTGTGACTCTGTGTGTGTGTGACTCTCTGTGTGTGTGTGACTCTCTGTGTGTGTGTGTGCGACTCTCTGTGTGAGTGTGTGTGACTCTCTCTCTGTGTGAGTGTGTGTGACTCTGTGTGTGAGTGTGTGACTCTGTGTGTGAGTGTGTGACTCTCTGTGTGTGTGTGAGTGTGTGACTCTGTGTGAGTGTGTGTGACACTCTGTGTGTGTGTGTGTCTCTGTGTGTGTATGTGACTCTCTGTGTGAGTGTGTGTGTGACTCTCTCTGTGTGTGTGTGAGTGTGTGACTCTCTGTGTGTGTGAGTGTGTGACTCTCTGTGTGTGTGTGTGAGTGTGTGACTCTGTGTGTGTGTGTGACTGTGTGTGTGACTCTATGTGTGTGAGTGTGTGACTCTGTGTGTGTGTGACTCTCTCTCTCTCTCTCTGTGTGAGTGTGTGACTGTGTGTGCGTGTGTGACTCTCTCTCTGTGTGTGTGACTCTGTGTGTGACTGTGTCTGTGTGTGTGTGTGTGTGTGACTCTGTGTTTGTGTGTGACTCTGTGTTTGTGTGTGACTGTGTGTGTGTGTGACTCTGTTTGTGTGTGTGTGAATGTGTGTGTGTGTGTGAATGTGTGTGTGACTCTCTCTCTCTCTGTGTCTTAGTGTGTGACTCTCCCTCTCTCTGTGTGTGCCTGAGTGTGTGACTCTCTCTCTCTCTCTGTGCGAGTGTGTGACTCCCTCTCTCTGTGTGACTCTCTCTCTCTGAGAGTGTGACTCTCTCTGTGTGTGTCTGAGTGCGTGACTCTCTCTCTCTGTGTGTGTCTGTGTGTGTGACTCTCTCTCACTCTCTGTGTGAGTGTGTGACTCTCTCTCTCTCTGAGTGTGTGACTCTGTGTGAGTGTGTGACTCTCTCTGTGTGTGTCTGAGTGTGTGACTCTCTGAGTGTGTGACTATGTGTGAGTGTGTGACTCTCTCTGTGAGTGTGTGACTCTCTGTGTGTGTGTGTGTGACTCTCTGTGTGTGTGTGTGTGTGACTCTGTGTGTGTGTGTGAGTGTGTGACTCTCTCTCTCTGTGTGAGTGTGTGACTCTGTGTGTGTGAGTGTGTGACTCTGTGTGTGTGAGTGTGTGACTCTCTGTGTGTGAGTGTGTGACTCTCTGTGTGTGTGAGTGTGTGACTCTCTGTGTGTGTGAGTGTGTGACTCTTTGTGTGTGTGTGTGACTCTCTCTGTGTGTGAGTGTGTGACTCTGTGTGTGTGTGTGTGTGAGTGTGTGACTCTGTGTGTGTGTGAGTGTCTCTCTCTCTCTCTCTCTGTGAGTGTGTGACTCTCTGTTTGTGAGTGTGTGACTCTCTGTGTGTGAATGTGTGACTCTGTGTGTGTGTGTGACTCTGTGTGTGAGTGTGTGACTCTGTGTGTGTGTGTCAGTGTGTGACTCTGTGTCTGTGTCTCTCTCTCTCTCTCTCTCTCTCTGTGAGTGTGTGACTCTGTGTGTGTGAGTGTGTGACTCTCTGTTTGTGAGTGTGTGACTCTGTGTGTGTGTGACTCTGTGAGTGTGTGACTGTGTGTGTGAGTGTGTGACTCTGTGTGTGTGTCAGTGTGTGACTCTGTGAGTGTGTGACTCTGTGTGTGAGTGAGTCTGTGTGAGTGTGTGAGTGTCTCTCTCTCTCTCTCTCTCTCTCTGTGAGTGTGTGACTCTGTGTGTGAGTGTGTGA
>NC_092729.1:84630129-84645129 GCF_047496885.1 Scyliorhinus torazame | reverse complement strand
GCACTGTCGGAGGGAGATGTCTATACTCTAGGATTTGAGCGCTATAATCCAGGCCGACACTCCCCCCCCCGGTGCCAGTACTGAGGGAGCGCCGCACTGTCGGAGGTAGATGTCTATACTCTAGGATTTGAGCACTATAATCCAGGCCCACACTCCCCGGGCGCAGTTTGGGGATCGGAGTGTGAGGGAGGTCAGTAAATCTGCTCAGTGATGACGTGACTCTGTGATTCTGTCTGTTGCTCCTGAAGGTTGTCCTTGCAGAACTGCGGGGCACAGACGAACTTTACGCCATTAAGATGTTGAAGAAAGACGTGGTGATTCAGGATGATGACGTGGAATGCACCTTGGTGGAAAAGAGGGTTCTGTCCATGCCCGATCCCCCTCACTTCCTGACCCAGTTATACTGCAGCTTTCAGACAATTGTAAGTTCCATATTCCCTGAGCGATACGGTGACCGGGACTGTGCACGGTGCTCCGAGTGTGGGTCTAACCGAGGGATACAGAGACCGGGACTGTGCACGGTGCACCGAGTGTGGGTCTACCCGAGGGATACGGAGACCGGGACTGTGCTCGGTGCACCGAGTGTGGGTCTAACCGAGGGATACGGAGACCGGGACTGTGCTCGGTGCACCGAGTGTGGGTCTAACCGAGGGATACGGAGACCGGGACTGTGCTCGGTGCACCGAGTGTGGGTCTAACCGAGGGATACGGAGACCGGGACTGTGCTCGGTGCACCGAGTGTGGGTCTAACCGAGGGATACGGAGACCGGGACTGTGCTCGGTGCACCGAGTGTGGGTCTAACCGAGGGATACGGAGACCGGGACTGTGCTCGGTGCACCGAGTGTGGGTCTAACCGAGGGATACGGAGACCGGGACTGTGCACGGTGCTCCGAGTGTGGGTCTGACCGAGGGATACGGAGACCGGGACTGTGCACGGTGCTCCGAGTGTGGGTCTGACCGAGGGATACGGAGACCGGGACTGTGCACGGTGCTCCGAGTGTGGGTCTGACCGAGGGATACGGAGACCGGGACTGTGCACGGTGCTCCGAGTGTGGGTCTAACCGAGGGATACGGAGACCGGGACTGTGCACGGTGCTCCGAGTGTGGGTCTGACCGAGGGACACGGAGACCGGGACTGTGCACGGTGCTCCGAGTGTGGGTCTGACCGAGGGATACGGAGACTGGGACTGTGCACGGTGCTCCGAGTGTGGATCTAACCGAGGGACACGGAGACCGGGACTGTGCACGGTGCTCCGAGTGTGGGTCTGACCGAGGGATATGGAGACCGGGACTGTGCACGGTGCTCCCTGTGTGGGTCTGACCGAGGGATACGGAGACCGGGACTGTGCACTGTGCTCCGAGTGTGGGACTGACCGAGGGACACGGAGACCGGGACTGTGCACGGTGCTCCAAGTGTGGGTCTAACCGAGGGATACGGGGACCGGGACTGTGCACGGTGCTCCGAGTGTGGGTCTGACTGAGGGATACGGAGACCGGGACTGTGCACGGTGCTCCGAGTGTGGGTCTGACCGAGGGATACGGAGACCGGGACTGTGCTCGGTGCTCCGAGTGTGGGTCTAACCGAGGGATACGGAGACCGGGACTGTGCACGGTGCTCCGAGTGTGGGTCTAACCGTGGGATAGGGAGACCGGGACTGTGCACGGTGCTCCGAGTGTGGGTCTGACCGAGGGATACGGAGACCGGGACTGTGCACGGTGCTCTGAGTGTGGGTCTAACCGAGGGATACGGAGACTGGGACTGTGCACGGTGCTCCGAGTGTGGGTCTAACCGAGGGATACGGAGACCGGGACTGTGCACGGTGTACCGAGTGTGGGTCTAACCGAGGGATACGGAGACCGGGACTGTGCACGGGGCTCCGAGTGTGGGTCTAACCTTGGGATACGGAGACCGGGACTGTGCACGCTGCTCCGAGTGTGGGTCTAACCGAGGGATACGGAGACCGGGACTGTGCACGGTGCTCCGAGTATGGGCCTGACCGAGGGATACGGAGTCCGGGACTGCGCACGGTGCTCCGAGTGTGGGTCTAACCGAGGGATACGGAGACCGGGACTGTGCACGGTGCTCCGAGTGTGGGTCTGACCGAGGGATACGGAGACCGGGACTGTGCACGGTGCTCCGAGTGTGGGTCTAACCGAGGGATAGGGAGAACGGGACTGTGCACGGTGCTCCGAGTGTGGGTCTAACCGAGGGATACGGAGATCGGGACTGTGCACGGTGCTCCGAGTGTGGGTCTGACCGAGGGATACGGAGACCGGGACTGTGCACGGTGCTCCGAGTGTGGGTCTGAGCGAGGGATACGGAGACCGGGACTGTGCACGGTGCTCCGACTGTGGGTCTAACCGAATGATACGGAGACCGGGAAGTGCACGGTGCTCCGAGTGTGGGTCTAACCGAGGGATACGGAGAGAGGGACTGTGCACGGTGCTCCGAGTGTGGGTCTAACCGAGGAATACGGAGACAGGGACTGTGCACGGTGCTCCGAGTGTGGGTCTGAACGAGGGATACGGAGACTGGGACTGTGCACGGTGCTCCGAGTGTGAGTCTAACCGAGGGATACGGAGACCGGGACTGGGCACGGTGCTCCGAGTGTGGGTGTAACCGAGCGATACGGAGAGCGGGACTGTGCACGGGGCTCCGAGTGTGGGTCTGACCGAGGGATACAGAGACCGGGACTGTGCACGGTGCTCCGAGTATGGGCCTGACCGAGGGATACGGAGACCGGGACTGCGCACGGTGCTCCGAGTGTGGGTCTAACCGAGGGATACGGAGACCGAGACTGTGCACGGTGCTCCGAGTGTGGGTCTAACCGAGGGATAGGGAGAACGGGACTGTGCACGGTGCTCCGAGTGTGGGACTGACCGAGGGATACGGAGACCGGGAGTGCGCACGGTGCTCATAGTGTGGGTCTAACCGAGGGTTACGGAGAACGGGACTGTGCACGGTGCTCCGAGTGTGGGTCTAACCGAGGGATACGGAGATCGGGACTGTGCACGGTGCTCCGAGTGTGGGTCTGACCGACGGATATGGAGACCGGGACTGTGCACGGTGCTCCGAGTGTGGGTCTGAGCGAGGGACACGGAGACCGGGACTGTGCACGGTGCTCCGAGTGTGGGTCTAACCGAGGGATAGGGAGACCGGGACTGTGCACGGTGCTCCGACTGTGGGTCGAACCGAATGATACGGAGACCGGGAAGTGCACGGCGCTCCGAGTGTGGGTCTAACCGTGGGATACGGAGACCGGGTCTGTGCACGGTGCTCCGAGTGTGGGTCTAACCGAGGGATACGGAGACAGGGACTGTGCACGGTGCTCCGAGTGTGGGTCTGAACGAGGGATACGGAGACTGGGACTGTGCACGGTGCTCTGACTGTGGGTCTAACCGAGGGATACGGAGACCGGGACTGTTCACGGTGCTCCGAGTCTGGGTCTAACCGAGGGATACAGAGCCCGGGACTGTGCACGGTGCTCCGAGTGTGGGTCTGACCGAGGGACACGGAGACCGGGACTGTGCACGGTGCTCCGAGTGTGGGACTAACCGAGGGATACGGAGACCGGGACTGTGCACGGTGCTCCGAGTGTGGGTCTGACCGAGGGATACGGAGACCGGGACTGTGCACAGTGCTCCGAGTGTGGGTCTGACCGAGGGATAGGGAGACCGGGACTGTGCACGGTGCTCAGAGTGTTGGTCTGACCGAGGGATATGGAGACCGGGACTGTGCATGGTGCTCCGAGTGTGGGTCTGACCGAGGGATAGGGAGACCGGGACTGTGCACGGTGCACCGAGTGTGGGTCTAACCAAGGCACACGGAGACCGGGACTGTGCACGGTGCTCCGAGTGTGGGTCTCACCGAGGGATACGGAGACAGGGACTGTGCACGGTGCTCCAAGTGTGGGTCTGAACGAGGGATACGGAGACCGGGACTGTGCACGGTGCTCCGAGTGTGGGTCTAACCGAGGGATACGGACACCGGGACTGTGCACGGTGCTCCGAGTGTGGGTCTAACCGAGGGATACGGAGACCGAGACTGTGCACGGTGCTCCGAGTCTGGGTCTAACCGAGGGATACAGAGCCCGGGACTGTGCACGGTGCTCCGAGTGTGGGTCTGACCGAGGGACACGGAGACCAGGACTGCGCACGGTGCTCCGAGTGAGGGTCTAACCGAGGGATACCGAGACCGAGACTGCGCACGGTGCTCCGAGTTTGGGTCTAACCGAGGGATAGGGAGAACGGGACTGTGCACGATGCTCCGTGTGTGGTTCTGACCGCGGGATACGGAGACCGGGACTGTGCACGGGGCTCCGAGTGTGGGTCTGACCGAGGGATACGGAGTCCGGGACTGTGCACGGTGCTCCGAGTGTGGGTCTAACCGAGGGATACGGAGACCGGGACTGTGCATGGTGCTCCGAGTGTGGGTCTGACCGAGGGATATCGAGACCGGGACTGTGCACGGGGCTCCGAGTGTGGGTCTAACCGAGGGATACGGAGACAGGGACTGTGCACGGTGCTCCGAGTGTGGGTCTGACCGAGGAATACGGAGACCGGGACTGTGCACGGTGCTGCGAGTGTGGGTCTAACCGAGGGATACGGAGACCGAGACTGTGCACGGTGCTCCGAGTGTGGGTCTAACCGAGGGATAGGGAGAACGGGACTGTGCACGGTGCTCCGAGTGTGGGACTGACCGAGGGATACGGAGACCGGGAGTGCGCACGGTGCTCATAGTGTGGGTCTAACCGAGGGTTACGGAGAACGGGACTGTGCACGGTGCTCCGAGTGTGGGTCTAACCGAGGGATACAGAGACCGGGACTGTGCACGGTGCTCTGACTGTGGGTCTAACCGAGGGATACGGAGATCGGGACTGTGCACGGTGCTCCGAGTGTGGGTCTGACCGAGGGATACGGACACCGGGACTGTGCACGGTGCTCCGAGTGTGGGTCTGAGCGAGGGACACGGAGACCGGGACTGTGCACGGTGCTCCGACTGTGGGTCGAACCGAATGATACGGAGACCGGAAAGTGCACGGTGCTCCGAGTGTGGGTCTAACCGTGGGATACGGAGACCGGGACTGTGCACGGTGCTCCGAGTGTGGGTCTAACCGAGGGATACGGAGACAGGGACTGTGCACGGTGCTCCGAGTGTGGGTCTGAACGAGGGATACGGAGACTGGGACTGTGCACGGTGCTCTGACTGTGGGTCTAACCGAGGGATACGGAGACCGGGACTGTTCACGGTGCTCCGAGTCTGGGTCTAACCGAGGGATACAGAGCCCGGGACTGTGCACGGTGCTCCGAGTGTGGGTCTGACCGAGGGACACGGAGATCGGGACTGTGCACGGTGCTCCGAGTCTGGGTCTGACCGAGGGATACGGAGACCGGGACTGTGCACGGTGCTCCGAGTGTGGGTCTGAGCGAGGGACACGGAGACCGGGACTGTGCACGGTGCTCCGAGTGTGGGTCTGAGCGAGGGATACGGAGACCGGGACTGCGCACGGTGCTCCGAGTGTGGGTCTAACCGAGGGATACGGAGACCGAGACTGTGCACGGTGCTCCGAGTGTGGGTCTAACCGAGGGATACGGAGACCGGGACTGTGCACGGTGCTCCGAGTGTGGGTCTAACCGAGGGATAGGGAGAACGGAACTGTGCACGGTGCTCCGAGTGTGGGACTGACCGAGGGATACGGAGACCGGGACTGCGCACGGTGCTCAGAGTGTGGGTCTAACCGAGGGTTACGGAGACCGGGACTGTGCACGGTGCTCCGAGTGTGGGTCTAACCGAGGGATACAGAAAACGGAACTGTGCACGGAGCTCCGAGTGTGGGTCTAACCGAGGGATACGGAGACCGGGACTGCGCACGGTGCTCAGAGTGTGGGTCTAACCGAGGGTTACGGAGACCGGGACTGTGCACGGTGCTCCGAGTGTGGGTCTAACCGAGGGATACAGAGACCGGGACTGTGCACGGAGCTCCGAGTGTGGGTCTGACCGAATGATACGGAGACCGGGATGTGCACGGTGCTCCGAATGTGGGTCTAACCGTGGGATAGGGAGACCGGGACTGTGCACGGTGCTCCGAGTGTGGGTCTAACCGAGGGATACGGAGACCGGGACTGTGCACGGTGCTCCGAGTGTGGGTCTGAACGAGGGATACGGAGACTGGGACTGTGCACGGTGCTCTGAGTGTGGGTCTAACCGATGGATACGGAGACCGGGACTGTTCACGGTGCTCCGAGTCTGGGTCTAACCGAGGGATACAGAGCCCGGGACTGTGCACGGTGCTCCGAGTGTGGGTCTGACCGAGGGATACGGAGACCGGGACTGTGCACGGTGCTCCGAGTGTGGGTCTGACCGAGGGACACGGAGACCGGGACTGTGCACGGTGTCCGAGTGTGGGTCTGACCGAGGGATACGGAGACCGGGACTGTGCACAGTGCTCCGAGTGTGGGTCTGACCGAGGGATACGGAGACCGGGGCTGTGCACGGTGCTCCGAGTGTGGGTCTGACCGAGGGATACGGAGACCGGGACTGTGCACGGTGCTCCGAGTGTGGGTCTAACCGAGGGATACGGAGACCGGGACTGTGCACGGTGCTCCGAGTGTGGGTCTAACCGAGGGATACGGAGACAGGGACTGTGCACGGTGCACCGAGTGTGGGTCTAACCGAGGGATACAGAGCCCGGGACTGTGCACGGTGCTCCGAGTGTGGGTCTGACCGAGGGACACGGAGACCGGGGCTGTGCACGGTGCTCCGAGTGTGGGTCTAACCGAGGCATACGGAGACCGGGACTGTGCACGGTGCTCCGAGTGTGGGTCTAACCAAGGGATACGGAGACCGGGACTGTGCACGGTGTCCGAGTGTGGGTCTGACCGAGGGATGCGGAGACCGGGATTGTGCATGGTGCTCCGAGTGTGGGTCTGACCGAGGGATAGGGAGCCCGGGACTGTGCACGGTGCTCCGAGTGTGGGTCTGAACGAGGGATACGGAGACCGGGACTGTGCACGGTGCTCCGAGTGTGGGTCTAACCGAGGGATAGGGAGACCGGGACTGTGCACGGTGCTCCGAGTGTGGGTCTGACCGAGGGATACGGAGACCGGGACTGTGCACGGTGCTCCGAGTGTGGGTCTGACTGAGGGATACGGAGACTGGGACTGTGCACGGTGCTCCGAGTGTGGGTCTGACCGAGGTATACGGAGACAGGGACTGTGCACGGTGCTCCGAGTGTGAGTCTGACCGAGGTATACGGAGACAGGGACTGTGCACGGTGCTGCGAGTGTGGGTCTAACCGAGGGATACGGAGACCGGGACTGTGCACAGTGCTCCGAGTGTGGGTCTGACCGAGGGATACGGAGACCGGGACTGTGCACGGTGCTCCGAGTGTGGGTCTAACCGAGGGATACGGAGACCGGGACTGTGCACGGTGCCCCGAGTGTGGGTCTGACCGAGGGATACGGAGACCGGGACTGTGCACGGTGCCACGAGTGTGGGTCTGACCGAGGGATAGGGAGAACGGGACTGTGCACGGTGCTCCGAGTGTGGGTCTGACCGAGGGATACGGAGACCGGGACTGCGCACGGTGCTCCGAGTGTGGGTCTAACCGAGGGATACGGAGACAGAGACTGTGCACGGTGCTCCGAGTGTGGGTCGAACCAAGGGATAGGGAGAACGGGACTGTGCACGGTGCTCCGAGTGTGGGACTGACCGAGGGATACGGAGACCGGGACTGCGCACGGTGCTCCGAGTGTGGGTCTAACCGAGGGATACGGAGACAGAGACTGTGCACGGTGCTCCGAGTGTGGGTCGAACCAAGGGATAGGGAGAACGGGACTGTGCACGGTGCTCCGAGTGTGGGTCTAACCAAGGGATAGGGAGAACGGGACTGTGCACGGTGCTCCGAGTGTGGGACTGACCGAGGGATACGGAGACCGGGACTGCGCACGGTGCTCAGAGTGTGGGTCTAACCGAGGGTTACGGAGACCGGGACTGTGCACGGTGCTCCGAGTGTGGGTCTAACCGAGGGATACAGAGACCGGGACTGTGCACGGAGCTCCGAGTGTGGGTCTGACCGAGGGATACGGAGACCGGGACTGTGCACGGTGCTCCGAGTGTGGGTCTAACCGAATGATACGGAGACCGGGATGTGCACGGTGCTCCGAGTGTGGGTCTAACCGATGGATACGGAGACCGGGACTGTTCACGGTGCTCCGAGTCTGGGTCTAACCGAGGGATACAGAGCCCGGGACTGTGCACGGTGCTCCGAGTGTGGGTCTGACCGAGGGACACGGAGACCGGGACTGTGCACGGTGTCCGAGTGTGGGTCTGACCGAGGCATACGGAGACCGGGATTGTGCATGGTGCTCCGAGTGTGGGTCTGACCGAGGGATACGGAGACCGGGATTGTGCATGGTGCTCCGAGTGTGGGTCTGACCGAGGGATACGGAGACCGGGACTGTGCACGGTGCTCCGAGTGTGGGTCTAACCGAGGGACACGGAGACCGGGACTGTGCACGGTGCTCCGAGTGTGGGTCTAACCGAGGGATACGGAGACAGGGACTGTGCACGGTGCTCCGAGTGTGGGTCTGAACGAGGGCTACGGAGACCGGGACTGTGCACGGTGCTCTGAGTGTGGGTCTAACCGAGGGATACGGAGACCGGGACTGTGCACGGTGCTCCGAGTGTGGGTCTGACCGAGGGATACGGAGACCGGGACTGTGCATGGTGCTCCGAGTGTGGGTCTGACCGAGGTATACGGAGACAGGGACTGTGCACGGTGCACCGAATGTGGGTCTAACCGAGGGACACGGAGACCGGGACTGTGCACGGTGCTCCGAGTGTGGGTCTAACCGAGGGATACGGAGACCGGGACTGCGCACGGTGCTCCGAGTGTGGGTCTAACCGAGGGATACAGAGATCGGGACTGTGCACGGTGCTCCGAGTGTGGGTCTAACCGAGGGATACGGAGACCAGCACTGTGCACGGTGCTCCGAGTGTGGGTCTAACCGAGGGATACGGAGACTGGGACTGTGCACGGTGCTCCGAGTGTGGGTCTAACCGAGGGATACGGAGACCGGGACTGTGCACGGTGCTCCGAGTGTGGGTCTGACCGAGGGATACGGAGACCGGGGCTGTGCACGGTGCTCCGAGTGTGGGTCTAACCGTGGGATACGGAGACCGGGACTGTGCACGGTGCTCCGAGTGTGGGTCTAACCGAGGGATACGGAGACAGGGACTGTGCACGGTGCTCCGAGTGTGGGTCTGAACGAGGGATACGGAGACTGGGACTGTGCACGGTGCTCTGACTGTGGGTCTAACCGAGGGATACGGAGACCGGGACTGTTCACGGTGCTCCGAGCCTGGGTCTAACCGAGGGATACAGAGCCCGGGACTGTGCACGGTGCTCCGAGTGTGGGTCTGACCGAGGGACACGGAGATCGGGACTGTGCACGGTGCTCCGAGTCTGGGTCTGACCGAGGGATACGGAGACCGGGACTGTGCACGGTGCTCCGAGTGTGGGTCTGAGCGAGGGACACGGAGACCGGGACTGTGCACGGTGCTCCGAATGTGGGTCTGAGCGAGGGATACGGAGACCGGGACTGCGCACGGTGCTCCGAGTGTGGGTCTAACCGAGGGATACGGAGACCGAGACTGTGCACGGTGCTCCGAGTGTGGGTCTAACCGAGGGATACGGAGACCGGGACTGTGCACGGTGCTCCGAGTGTGGGTCTAACCGAGGGATAGGGAGAACGGAACTGTGCACGGTGCTCCGAGTGTGGGACTGACCGAGGGATACGGAGACCGGGACTGCGCACGGTGCTCAGAGTGTGGGTCTAACCGAGGGTTACGGAGACCGGGACTGTGCACGGTGCTCCGAGTGTGGGTCTAACCGAGGGATACAGAAAACGGAACTGTGCACGGAGCTCCGAGTGTGGGTCTAACCGAGGGATACGGAGACCGGGACTGCGCACGGTGCTCAGAGTGTGGGTCTAACCGAGGGTTACGGAGACCGGGACTGTGCACGGTGCTCCGAGTGTGGGTCTAACCGAGGGATACAGAGACCGGGACTGTGCACGGAGCTCCGAGTGTGGGTCTGACCGAATGATACGGAGACCGGGATGTGCACGGTGCTCCGAATGTGGGTCTAACCGATGGATACGGAGACCGGGACTGTTCACGGTGCTCCGAGTCTGGGTCTAACCGAGGGATACAGAGCCCGGGACTGTGCACGGTGCTCCGAGTGTGGGTCTGACCGAGGGATACGGAGACCGGGACTGTGCACGGTGCTCCGAGTGTGGGTCTGACCGAGGGACACGGAGACCGGGACTGTGCACGGTGTCCGAGTGTGGGTCTGACCGAGGGATACGGAGACCGGGACTGTGCACAGTGCTCCGAGTGTGGGTCTGACCGAGGGATACGGAGACCGGGGCTGTGCACGGTGCTCCGAGTGTGGGTCTGACCGAGGGATACGGAGACCGGGACTGTGCACGGTGCTCCGAGTGTGGGTCTAACCGAGGGATACGGAGACCGGGACTGTGCACGGTGCTCCGAGTGTGGGTCTAACCGAGGGATACGGAGACAGGGACTGTGCACGGTGCACCGAGTGTGGGTCTAACCGAGGGATACAGAGCCCGGGACTGTGCACGGTGCTCCGAGTGTGGGTCTGACCGAGGGACACGGAGACCGGGGCTGTGCACGGTGCTCCGAGTGTGGGTCTAACCGAGGCATACGGAGACCGGGACTGTGCACGGTGCTCCGAGTGTGGGTCTAACCAAGGGATACGGAGACCGGGACTGTGCACGGTGTCCGAGTGTGGGTCTGACCGAGGGATGCGGAGACCGGGATTGTGCATGGTGCTCCGAGTGTGGGTCTGACCGAGGGATAGGGAGCCCGGGACTGTGCACGGTGCTCCGAGTGTGGGTCTGAACGAGGGATACGGAGACCGGGACTGTGCACGGTGCTCCGAGTGTGGGTCTAACCGAGGGATAGGGAGACCGGGACTGTGCACGGTGCTCCGAGTGTGGGTCTGACCGAGGGATACGGAGACCGGGACTGTGCACGGTGCTCCGAGTGTGGGTCTGACTGAGGGATACGGAGACTGGGACTGTGCACGGTGCTCCGAGTGTGGGTCTGACCGAGGTATACGGAGACAGGGACTGTGCACGGTGCTCCGAGTGTGAGTCTGACCGAGGTATACGGAGACAGGGACTGTGCACGGTGCTGCGAGTGTGGGTCTAACCGAGGGATACGGAGACCGGGACTGTGCACAGTGCTCCGAGTGTGGGTCTGACCGAGGGATACGGAGACCGGGACTGTGCACGGTGCTCCGAGTGTGGGTCTAACCGAGGGATACGGAGACCGGGACTGTGCACGGTGCCCCGAGTGTGGGTCTGACCGAGGGATACGGAGACCGGGACTGTGCACGGTGCCACGAGTGTGGGTCTGACCGAGGGATAGGGAGAACGGGACTGTGCACGGTGCTCCGAGTGTGGGTCTGACCGAGGGATACGGAGACCGGGACTGCGCACGGTGCTCCGAGTGTGGGTCTAACCGAGGGATACGGAGACAGAGACTGTGCACGGTGCTCCGAGTGTGGGTCGAACCAAGGGATAGGGAGAACGGGAACTGTGCACGGTGCTCCGAGTGTGGGACTGACCGAGGGATACGGAGACCGGGACTGCGCACGGTGCTCCGAGTGTGGGTCTAACCGAGGGATACGGAGACAGAGACTGTGCACGGTGCTCCGAGTGTGGGTCGAACCAAGGGATAGGGAGAACGGGACTGTGCACGGTGCTCCGAGTGTGGGTCTAACCAAGGGATAGGGAGAACGGGACTGTGCACGGTGCTCCGAGTGTGGGACTGACCGAGGGATACGGAGACCGGGACTGCGCACGGTGCTCAGAGTGTGGGTCTAACCGAGGGTTACGGAGACCGGGACTGTGCACGGTGCTCCGAGTGTGGGTCTAACCGAGGGATACAGAGACCGGGACTGTGCACGGAGCTCCGAGTGTGGGTCTGACCGAGGGATACGGAGACCGGGACTGTGCACGGTGCTCCGAGTGTGGGTCTAACCGAATGATACGGAGACCGGGATGTGCACGGTGCTCCGAGTGTGGGTCTAACCGATGGATACGGAGACCGGGACTGTTCACGGTGCTCCGAGTCTGGGTCTAACCGAGGGATACAGAGCCCGGGACTGTGCACGGTGCTCCGAGTGTGGGTCTGACCGAGGGACACGGAGACCGGGACTGTGCACGGTGTCCGAGTGTGGGTCTGACCGAGGCATACGGAGACCGGGATTGTGCATGGTGCTCCGAGTGTGGGTCTGACCGAGGGATACGGAGACCGGGATTGTGCATGGTGCTCCGAGTGTGGGTCTGACCGAGGGATACGGAGACCGGGACTGTGCACGGTGCTCCGAGTGTGGGTCTAACCGAGGGACACGGAGACCGGGACTGTGCACGGTGCTCCGAGTGTGGGTCTAACCGAGGGATACGGAGACAGGGACTGTGCACGGTGCTCCGAGTGTGGGTCTGAACGAGGGCTACGGAGACCGGGACTGTGCACGGTGCTCTGAGTGTGGGTCTAACCGAGGGATACGGAGACCGGGACTGTGCACGGTGCTCCGAGTGTGGGTCTGACCGAGGGATACGGAGACCGGGACTGTGCATGGTGCTCCGAGTGTGGGTCTGACCGAGGTATACGGAGACAGGGACTGTGCACGGTGCACCGAATGTGGGTCTAACCGAGGGACACGGAGACCGGGACTGTGCACGGTGCTCCGAGTGTGGGTCTAACCGAGGGATACGGAGACCGGGACTGCGCACGGTGCTCCGAGTGTGGGTCTAACCGAGGGATACAGAGATCGGGACTGTGCACGGTGCTCCGAGTGTGGGTCTAACCGAGGGATACGGAGACCAGCACTGTGCACGGTGCTCCGAGTGTGGGTCTAACCGAGGGATACGGAGACTGGGACTGTGCACGGTGCTCCGAGTGTGGGTCTAACCGAGGGATACGGAGACCGGGACTGTGCACGGTGCTCCGAGTGTGGGTCTGACCGAGGGATACGGAGACCGGGGCTGTGCACGGTGCTCCGAGTGTGGGTCTAACCGAGGGTTACAGAGACCGGGACTGTGCACGGTGCTCCGGGTCTGGGTCTAACCGAGGGATACGGAGACCGGGACTGTGCACGGTGCTCCGAGTGTGGGTCTGACGAGGGATACGGAGACCGGGACTGTGCACGGTGCTCCGAGTGTGGGTCTAACCGAGGGATACGGAGACCGGGACTGGTCACGGTGCTCCGAGTGTGGGTCTTACCGAGGGATACGGAGACCGGGACTGTGCACGGTGCCCCGAGTGTGGGTCTAACCGAGGGATACGAAGACCGGGACTGTGCACGGTGCTCCGAGTGTGGGTCTGACCGAGGGATACGGAGACCGGGGCTGTGCACGGGGCTCCGAGTGTGGGTCTAACCAAGGGATACGGAGACCGGGGACTGTGCACGGTGCTCCGAGTGTGGGTCTGACCGAGGGATACGGAGACCGGGACTGTGCACGGTGCTCCGAGTGTGGGTCTGACCGAGGGTTACGGAGACTGGGACTGTGCACGGGGCTCAGAGTTTGGGTCTAACCGGATAACTGTTTTCGGGCAACTGGCTCGAGGGGCTCAATGGCCCTCCTCCTGTTCCTGTGTAACAGACTCGAGGGGCTGAATGGGCCTCCTCCTTGTCCTGTGTAACAGACTCGAGGGGCTGAATGGGCCTCCTCCTGTTCCTGTGTAACCTGCTCGAGGGGCTGAATGGGCCTCCTCCTGTTCCTGTGTATCAGGCTCGAGGGGCTGAATGGGCCTCCTCCTGTTCCTGTGTAACAGACTCGAGGGGCTGAATGGGTCTCCTCCTGTTCCTGTGTAACAGACTCGAGGGGCTGAATGGGCCTCCTCCTGTTCCTGTGTAACAGGCTCGAGGGGCTGAATGTGCCTCCTCGTGTTCCTGCTTAACAGGCTTGAGGAGGGGGCTGAATGGGCCTCCTCCTGTTCCTTTGTAACAGGCTCGAGCAGGGGGCTGAATGGGCCTCCTCCTGTTCCTGTGTAACAGACTCGAGGGGTTGAATGGGCCTCCTCCTGTCCCTGTGTAACAGGCTCGAGGGGCTGAATGGGCCTCCTCCTGTTCCTGTGTAACAGGCTCGAGAGGCTGAATGGGCCTCCTCCTGTTCCTGTGTAACAGGCTCGAGGAGGGGGCTGAATGGGTCTCCTCCTGTTCCTGTGTAACAGGCTCGAGGGGCTGAATGGGCCTCCTCCTGTTCCTGTGTAACAGGCTCGAGAGGCTGAATGGGCCTCCTCCTGTTCCTGTGTAACAGGCTCGAGGAGGGGGCTGAATGGGCCTCCTCCTGTTCTTGTGTAACAGACTCGAGGGCTGAATGGGCCTCCTGTTCCTGTGTAACAGGCTCGAGCAGGGGGCTGAATGGGCCTCCCCCTGTTCCTGTGTAACAGGCTCGAGGAGGGGGCTGAATGGGCCTCCTCCTGTTCCTGTGTAACAGGCTCGAGGGTCTGAATGGGCCTGCTCCTGATCCTGTGTAACAGGCTCGAGGGGCTGAATGGGCCTCCTCCTGTTCCTGTGTAACAGGCTCGAGGGGCTGAATGGGCCTCCTCCTGTTCTTGTGTAACAGACTCGAGGGGCTGAATGGGCCTCCTCCTGTTCCTGTGTAACAGGCTCGAGCAGGGGGCTGAATGGGCCTCCCCCTGTTCCTGTGTAACAGGCTCGAGCAGGGGGCTGAATGGGCCTCCTCCTGTTCCTGTGTAACAGGCTCGAGAGGCTGAATGGGCCTCCTCCTGTTCCTGTGTAACAGGCTCGAGGGGCTGAATGGGCCTCCTCCTGTTCTTGTGTAACAGACTCGAGGGGCTGAATGGGCCTCCTCCTGTTCCTGTGTAACAGGCTCGAGCAGGGGGCTGAATGGGCCTCCCCCTGTTCCTGTGTAACAGGCTCGAGCAGGGGGCTGAA
>NC_092729.1:84590733-84613233 GCF_047496885.1 Scyliorhinus torazame | reverse complement strand
GCGTCCCCCCTAACCCCTGACCCTCACACACAGCGAGCGAGAGGTCACTGCGTCCCCCCTAACCCCTGACCCTCACCCACAGCGAGCGTGAGAGGTCGCTGCGTCCCCCCCTAACCCCTGACCCTCACCCAGAGCGAGCGAGAGGTCACTGCGTCCTTCCCTAACCCCTGACCCTCACCCCCAGCGAGCGAGAGGTCGCTGCGTCCTCCCCTAACCTGTGACCCCTCACCCAGAGCGAGCTAGAGGTCACTGCGTCCCCCCCTAACCCCTGACCCTCGCCCACAGCGAGCGAGAGGTCACTGCGTCCCCCCCTAACCCCTGACCCTCACCCACAGCGAGCGAGAGGTCACTGCGTCCCCCCTAACCCCTGACCCTCACACAGGGCGCTCGAGAGGTCACTGCGTCCCCCCTAACCCCTGACCCTCACACAGGGCGCTGCGAGAGGTCACTGCGTCCCCCCAACCCCTGACCCTCACACAGGGCGCTGCGAGAGGTCACTGCGTCCCCCCAACCCCTGACCCTCACCCACAGCGAGCGAGAGGTCGCTGCGTCCCCCCCCTAACCCCTGACCCTCACCCACAGCGAGCGAGAGGTCGCTGGCGTCCTCCCCTAACCTGTGACCCCTCACCCAGAGCGAGCTAGAGGTCACTGCGTCCCCCCCTAACCCCTGACCCTCGCCCACAGCGAGCGAGAGGTCACTGCGTCCCCCCCTAACCCCTGACCCTCACCCACAGCGAGCGAGAGGTCACTGCGTCCCCCCCTAACCCCTGACCCTCACCCACAGCGAGAGGTCACTGCGTCCCCCCCGAACCCCTGACCCTCACCCACAGCGAGCGAGAGGTCGCTGCGTCCTCCCCTAACCTGTGACCCTCACCCCCAGTTTGTGAAAGACTCGCCCCACCCCCCCCCAAATCTCAACACGCGTTGAAATTCTGCCCCCCCCCCCCCGCCGGGACCCGATGCCAGTGGGCTCAGAGACGGCGAGTGCGGCAGTCTGACCCCCCCCCCTCCTGGGCTGGCGTACGGATATTCGGAGCGCTCCCCGGCGATCGGACATTTCCGTCCGGGTTTTAACTCCACCCTAAACCCCCCCCCCCCCTCCCCCCACCCCCACCCCCCACCCCCCCCCTCCCTCTCGTCCTTCAGCGACCTGCCCTGAGGAACTGCTACTTGACGTCACAGCTGACGGTTCGGATCGGAGATTACGGCGTCTCGCACAATATCTACAAGGTGAGCCGTTGGGGTGGGGGGGGGGAGGGGGTGGCGGAGATGGGGGTGGGGGGGGGTGGGGGTGGGGGGGGGGGGTAATCGAGCCTCTGACCGGCGGGGTGGGGCTTTACCCAAACTTTATTCAGAAAGATGTCGGCCTTTCTTGACAGGCCGCAAAGGGACATCGATAGGACGCAGAGCTGGGCCGACAAGCGGCAGCTGGAGTTTAACCCTGAGACGTGCGAGGTGATTCATTTTGGTGGGACAAATTCGAATGCGGATTACAGGGTCAACGTCCCGGG
Organism: Scyliorhinus torazame; assembly: GCF_047496885.1. Classification (NCBI taxonomy): domain Eukaryota; kingdom Metazoa; phylum Chordata; class Chondrichthyes; order Carcharhiniformes; family Scyliorhinidae; genus Scyliorhinus; species Scyliorhinus torazame. The sequence continues at coordinate 84,611,722 of NC_092729.1, read as the reverse complement.
TCTGAGGAATGTGGAGGAGCGGAGAGACCTTGGGGTTCATGTCCACAGATCTCTGAAGGTTGCCACCCAGGTGGATAGAGCCGTGAAGAAGGCATAGAGTGTGTTAGCGTTTATTAACGGGGGGGGGGGGGGGGGGGGGGGCTTGAGTTTAAGAGCTTATGCTGCAACTGTACAAGACCCTGGTGAGACCACATTTGGAGTATTGTGAGCAGTTCTGGTCACCTCACTATCGGAAGGACGTGGAGGCATTGGAAAGGGTGCAGAGGGGATTTACCAGGATGCTGCCTGGATTGGAGGGTGGGTCTTATGAGGAAAGGTTGAGGGATTGGAGGGTGGGTCTTATGAGGAAAGGTTGAGGGATTGGAGGATAGGTCTTATGAGGAAAGGTTGAGGGATTGGAGGATAGGTCTTATGAGGAAAGGTTGAGGGATTGGAGGGTGGGTCTTATGAGGAAAGGTTGCGGGATTGGAGGATAGGTCTTATGAGGAAAGGTTGAGGGATTGGAGGGTGGGTCTTATGAGGAAAGGTTGAGGGATTGGAGGGTGGGTCTTATGAGGAAAGGTTGAGGGATTGGAGGGTGGGTCTTATGAGGAAAGGCTGAGGGATTGGAGGATAGGTCTTATGAGGAAAGGTTGAGGGATTGGAGGATAGGTCTTATGAGGAAAGGTTGAGGGATTGGAGGATAGGTCTTATGAGGAAAGGTTGAGGGATTGGAGGGTGGGTCTTATGAGGAAAGGTTGAGGGATTGGAGGGTGGGTCTTATGAGGAAAGGTTGAGGGATTGGAGGATAGGTATTATGAGGAAAGGTTGAGGGATTGCAGGATAGGTCTTATGAGGAAAGGTTGAGGGATTGGAGGATAGGTCTTATGAGGAAAGGTTGCGGGATTGGAGGGTGGGTCTTATGAGGAAAGGTTGAGGGATTGGAGGGTGGGTCTTATGAGGAAAGGTTGAGGGATTGGAGGATAGGTCTTATGAGGAAAGGTTGAGGGATTGGAGGATAGGTCTTATGAGGAAAGGTTGAGGGATTGGAGGATAGGTCTTATGAGGAAAGGTTGAGGGATTGGAGGGTGGGTCTTATGAGGAAAGGTTGAGGGATTGGAGGGTAGGTCTTATGAGGAAAGGCTGAGGGATTGGAGGGTGGGTCTTATGAGGAAAGGTTGAGGGATTGGAGGGTGGGTCTTATGAGGAAAGGTTGAGGGATTGGAGGATAGGTCTTATGAGGAAAGGTTGAGGGATTGGAGGGTGGGTCTTATGAGGAAAGGTTGAGGGATTGGAGGATAGGTCTTATGAGGAAAGGTTGAGGGATTGGAGGATAGGTCTTATGAGGAAAGGTTGAGGGATTGGAGGGTGGGTCTTATGAGGAAAGGTTGAGGGATTGGAGGATAGGTCTTATGAGGAAAGGTTGAGGGATTGGAGGGTAGGTCTTATGAGGAAAGGCTGAGGGATTGGAGGGTGGGTCTTATGAGGAAAGGTTGAGGGATTGGAGGGTGGGTCTTATGAGGAAAGGTTGAGGGATTGGAGGATAGGTCTTATGAGGAAAGGTTGAGGGATTGGAGGGTGGGTCTTATGAGGAAAGGTTGAGGGATTGGAGGATAGGTCTTATGAGGAAAGGTTGAGGGATTGGAGGATAGGTCTTATGAGGAAAGGTTGCGGGATTGGAGGGTGGGTCTTATGAGGAAAGGTTGAGGGATTGGAGGATAGGTCTTATGAGGAAAGGTTGAGGGAGCGAGGGCTTTTCTCTTTGGAGCGGAGGAGGAGGAGAGGCGACTTAGTAGAGGTTTATAAGATGATGAGGGGGATAGATAGAGTGGACGTACAGAGACTATTTCCTCGGGTGGATGTAGCTGTCACAAGGGGGCATAACTATAAGGTTCGGGGTGGGAGATACAGGAGGGACGTCCGAGGTAGGTTCTTTCCTCAGAGAGTGGTTAGGGCGTGGAACGCACTCCCAGCTAGGGTAGTGGAGTCGGGACACTTGAGGAACTTCCAAGCGGTTATTGGATAGGCACATGGAGGGCACCAGAATGATTGGGGGAGGTTGATTTGATCTTGGTGACAGACTAGTTCGGCACAGCCGCAGTCGACGCACGTGCGCGTTTGTCTCTTCACGGCGTTGTCAAAGCGCGATTGACGCCTCTTCTAATCCCCCCCCCCCCCCCCCGCGACAGGAGGACTACTACCTGACGCCGGACAAGCGGCGGATCCCGTTGAGGTGGACGGCTCCCGAGCTGGTCGACGAGGTGGACGGCAGCCTGCTGGTGGTCGAACAAACCAAGGCCGCCAACGTGTGGTGAGTGGGCCGACCGGGGGGGGGGGGGGGGCTGACCCCACCCACCCACACCCCCCCCTCCCCCCCCGCCCCTCCCGGCGGGGAGGGGTGGGATTCCTCACCCTGCGACTCCCTCCCTCCCTCCCCCCCCCCCCCCCCCCCCCCCCGCCAGCAAATGTTCATCCTCGTCGCCACCCTCACTTTGGAGCGAGCCCCCTTATTCTAGAAACCGAGCCCCCATCACTCCCCGTAAGCCGCAGGAGCGGAACTAGGCCACTCCGATGCCATTCGATCGCGGCTGATATTTTCTCCTCCCCATTAGAATCAGAGAAGTTTACAGCATGGAAACAGGCCCTTCGGCCCAACCAGTCCATGCCGCCCAGTTTTTTACCATTAAGCTAGTCCCAGTTGCCCGCACTAGGCCCATAACCCTCTATACCCATCTTACCCATGTAACTATCTAAATGCTTTTTAAAAGACACAATTGTACCCGCCTCTACTACTACCTCTGGCAGCCCGTTCCAGACACTCACTACCCTCCGAGTGAAGAAATTGCCCCTCTGGGCCCTTCTGAATCTCTCCCCTCTCACCTTAAACCTATGCCCTCTAGTTTTAGACTCCCCTACCTTTGGGAAAAGGTGTTGACTATCTACCTTATCTATGCCCCTCATTATTTTATAGACCTCTATAAGATCACCCCTAAGCCTCCTACGCTCCAGGGAAAAAAGTCCCAGTCTATCCAGCCTCTCCTTATAACTCGAACCATCAAGTCCCAGTAACATCCTAGTAAATCTTTTCTGCACTCTTTCCAGTTTAATAATATCCTTTCTATAATAGGGTGACCAGAACTGCACACAGTATTCCAAGTGTGGCCGTACCAATGTCTTGTACAACTTCGACAAGACGTCCCAACTCCTGTATTCAATGTTCTGACCAATGAAACCAAGCATGCCGAATGCCTTCTTCACCACCCTGTCCACCTGCGACTCCACCTTCAAGGAGCTATGAACCTGTCCTCCGAGATCTCTTTGTTCTATAACTCTCCCCAACGCCATACCATTAACTGAGTAGGTCCTGGCCTGGTTCGATCTGCCAAAATGCATCACCTCACATTTATCTAAATTAAACTCCACCTGCCATTCGTCGGCCCACTGGCCTAATTGATCAAGATCCCGTTGCAATCCTAGACAACCTTCTTCTGCCTTCTCCCCATAACCCCTGATCCCCCTTATTAATCCAGAACCGATCTATCTCTGTCTTAAAGACACTCAGTGATGTGGCCTCCACAGCCGTCTGCGGCAAAGACTTCCACAGATTCACCTCCCTCTGGCTGAAGAAATTCCTCCTCATCGCTGTTTGAAAGGATCGTCCCTTCGGTCTGAGATTGTGTCCCCTCTGCTTCTAGTTTTTCCTACAAGTGGAAACGTCCTATCCAGGCCTGGCCGTATCCTGTAAGTTTCAATAAGATCCCCCCCCTCGTCCTTCTAAACTCCCAACGAGTACAGACCCAGAGTCCTCGGCCGTTTCCTCGTACGACAAGCTCTTCGTCCCGGGGATCGTTCTTGTGAACCTCTCTCTGGACCCTTTCCAGCACGTCCTTCCTTCGATACGGGGGCCCCAAAACTGCTCCCGATGCTCCAAATGGGGCCTGAGCCGAGCCTCAGAGGTCCACCCCTGGCCTTGTCTTCTCGCCCTCTCGACATGAACGCTAACATTGCCCGTCCGAACCGCCGACTGGACCCTCACGTTAACCGTCAGAGAATCGCGAGCAAGGCTCCCGGGTCCCTCTGCCCTGATTCCCCGGTGTCTCCCCGTGGGAGTCGGTGCCGAGATTCCTGCTTCCAACGTGCCCAACCTCAGACGTCTCCACATCGTATTCCATCTGCCACCTCATTGCCCTCTCTCCGAGCCTCTCCGAGCCCCCCCCGCTTCCTCGATACTACCTGTCCCTCCACGGACCTTTGCGTCATCTGCAAACCTGGCGATGGCGCCTTTTGGAGTTACCTCAGTCACGTAGCTGGGTCGAGCAGATCCCTCTGCACATGACGCACCTGCAACCTCTCCCAGTTTGCGTCACATCCCGTCCCCTGGCAGAACCCTTGCACGCTCCTCATTTTGGTCGCCCGAATCAGGGGACGGGGCCAACTCAGTTCAACGTCCGGGGGTTGGGGAGAGTTACAGGGCAAAGAGATCGCGGGGTACAGGTTCAGAGTGTCATGGGAACGCACACTGGTTTAGCACTGGGCTGAGTCGCTGGCTTTGAGAGCATACCAAGGCAGGCCAGCTGCACGGTTCGATTCCCGTACCGGGCTCCCCGAACAGGCGCCGGAATGTGGCGACTAGGGGCTTTTCACAGTAACTTCATTTGAAGCCCCCTCGTGACAATAAGCGATATTTTTAATTTTTTTTTTAAAACGTCCTATCTCATGGCTTCGGTGATGTCATGGCGTGGGCGGAGCTGGGCTGTGGCTCTGTGAGTTTTTACTTTCGCTTTGAGTTCTGGACTGGGTTTGAACTGGACAGGGGGGAGGAAGATTCTCTCTCCATCTTCACTTCGAAAAGCTTGGTAACGGACAAGGGAGAATTGCATTCTGGGAGGAATTCAAACCCGCTGTTTGGAAAGGGGACAGAGTATCAATAACAAGTCTTATACCAGTGAGAATACCGTGTGCTGACCGGCCACACTTTTGAAAAGGGCTTTCTGGTTTTACTTGAATTTTGTTATTGAATTGGAACAGTTAAGGGGGAATTCATTAAGGGTTATATAGAGTACTGTAGCTGTGTGGGGCTTTATGTTTGTAGTTGATAGAAAACTCTTCCTGTGTGTGTGTGTGTGTGTGTGTGTGTTGATATTGTTATGGGCCAGGGTTTCGAGAACCCCAAAGTGTATCATGGAGTTCACCTGACCCACAACTTTTACTAGATTGTGGTACGGGGAGCGCACGGCCCACTCTACAGGTGTGGGACAGCAGAAATGGACAAGTATTTTTTTAAAAGCAAAAACAATGTTTATTCCATGAACTCAAGTTAACCTTTTCAAAACACACAGTGAACATTTCATAGAATCATAGAATTTACAGAGCAGAAGGAGGCCATTCGGCCCATCGAGTCTGCACCGGCTCTTGGAAAGAGCCCCCCACCCAAGGTCCACACCTTCACCCTATCCCCATAACCCAGTAACCCCACCCAACACTAAGGGCAATTTTGGACACTAAGGGCAATTTATCACGGCCAATCCACCCAACCTGCACATCTTTGGACCGTGGGAGGAAACCGGAGCACCCAGAGGAAACCCACGCACACACACGGGGAGGACGTGCAGACTCCGCACAGACAGTGACCCGAGCCGGAATCGATCCTGGGACCCTGGAGCTGCGAAGCAATTGTGCTATCCACAACGCTACCGTGCTGCCTTAGCAACCATCTTAGCAACCATCGATTCAAATACAACCCCCAAAGAATGCAACACTAAGTAATCCTTAATAACTTCCCCAAACAACATCCAGGAGACCCAAGAAACACCCTTCAACAGAAGCCCATCAGGTTAAAGTCACTACTGAGAACATTTATAATTCTGACTTCACCAAATGGTCAAGAGATAGTTTTTTCATGGCAGAGAGATCAGCAGTACACCTGCTCTATAGAACATAGAACATTACAGCGCAGTACAGGCCCTTCGGCCCTCGGTGTTGCTGTGAAACCACTCTAAAGCCCATCTACACTATTCCCTTATCGCCCATATGTCTATCCAATGACCATTTGAATGCCCTTAGGGTTAGGGTTAGGGTTAGGGTTAGAACATAGAACATTACAGCGCAGTACAGGCCCTTCGGCCCTCGATGTTGCGCCGACCTGTGAACCCACTCTGAAGCCCATCTACACTATTCCCTTATCGCCCATATGTCTATCCAATGATCATTTGAATACCCTTAGTGTTGGCGAGTCCACTACTGTTGCAGGCAGGGCATTCCACGCCCTTACTACTCTCGGAGTAAAGAACCTACCTCTGACATCTGTCCTCTATCTATCGCCCCTCAATTTAAAGCTATGTCCCCTCGTGCTAGACATCACCATCCGAGGAAAAAGGCTCTCACTGTCCACCCTATCCAATCCTCTGATCATCTTGTGTGCCTCAATTAAGTCCCCTCTCAACCTTCTTCTCTCGAACGGAAACAGCCTCAAGTCCCTCAGCCTTCCCTCGTAAGATCTTCCCTCCATACCAGGCACCATTCTGGTAAATCTCCTCTGCACCCTTTCCAATGCTTCCACGTCCTTCCTATAATGCGGCGACCAGAATTGCGCGCAATACTCCAAATGCGGCCGCACCAGAGTTTTGTACAGCTGCAACATGACCTCAAGGCTCGGAAACCCAATCCCTCGACCAATAAAAGCTAACACACCGTCCGCCTCCTCAACAACCCTCTGTCTGGCTTCAGCTCCAACGCTGAAAACGCAACTAAAAACGCACCCTGCTCTAAAACGAAAGTAAAAAGCTGACAGACAGTCCAGCTCCACCCACACTCTGACATCACTGCAGTGGTAAACACCCATTTCTTACAGGTACTCTCACTACAGCTACTTATGTACTGACCCATTTATAAACACCCATTTCTTACAGGTACTCTCACTACAGCTACTTATATACTGACCCATTTATAAACACCCATTTCTTACAGGTACTCTCACTACAGCTACTTATATACTGACCCATTTATAAACACCCATTTCTTAAAGGTACCCTCACTACAGCTACTTATGTACTGACCCATTTATAAACACCCATTTCTTAAAGGTACCCTCACTACAGCTACTTATGTACTGACCCATTTATAAACACCCATTTCTTACAGGTACTCTCACTACAGCTACTTATATCCTGACCCATTTATAAACACCCATTTCTTACAGGTACTCTCACTACAGCTACTTATATCCTGACCCATTTATAAACACCCATTTCTTACAGGTACTCTCACTACAGCTACTTATATCCTGACCCATTTATAAACACCCATTTCTTGAAGGTACCCTCACATGAAATGTTAACTAAATTTGTAGGATTAAGCCTCTCTCTGATTACCAGCACCGGAGACCGGAATATAAAAGCAGGGATGTACTTCTGAAGCTTTATAAAGCATTAGTTAGGCCCCATTTCGAATACTGTGAGCAATTTTGGGCCCCACACCTCCAGGAAGGACATACTGGCACTGGAGCGGGTCCAGCGGAGATTCACACGGATGATCCCAGGAATGGGAGGCCTAACATACGATGAACGTCTGAGGATCCTGGGATTATATTCATTGGAGTTTAGGAGGTTGGGGGGAGATCTAATAGAAACTTACAAGATAATGAATGGCTTAGATAGGGTGGACGTAGGGAAGTTGTTTCCATTAGCAGGGGAGACTAGGACCCGGGGGCACAGCCTTAGAATAAAAGGGAGTCACTTTAGAACAGAGATGAGGAGAAATGTCTTCAGCCAGAGAGTGGTGGGCCTGTGGAATTCATTGCCACAGAGGGCGGTGGAGGCCGGGACGTTGAGTGTCTTTGAGACAGAAGTTGATAAATTCTTGGTTTCTCGAGGAATTAAGGGCTATGGAGAGAGAGCGGGTAAATGGAGTTGAAATCAGCCATGATTGAATGGTGGAGTGGACTCGATGGGCCGAATGGCCTTACTTCCGCTCCTTTGTCTTATGGTCAGCCGATTATAGGAGATCGCTGAACGAGAGGGGGTGCAGGAGAGATTTACGAGGGTGGAACCGGGACCTGATGGCCTGAGAGAAGCCGGGCCCTTTTTTCCCCCAGGGGTGCAGGAGGCCGGCGCGCGATCCCAGAGAGGCCTGTAACATAATGGGGAGCGTCGATAGGGGAGCGGGTCGACATCTTTTCCCAAAGAGGGAGGGGTCTGGAATTAGAGGGCAGAGGTTTAAGGCGAGAGGGGAGAGATGAGAGACCAGAGGGGCAATGTTTTCTCACAGAGACTGGTGAGCGTTGGAGCGGGCTGCCAGAGGCAATGGTAGAGGCAGGTAGGAATCGTAGACGATTACTGCGCACGATGCGAGGTCGGGATTCGGGGGAGTGATTATATTAGCGCGGTTGGACGACGACGCAGTTTATCGGACATCGCTCGGAAATTGACGGACAGCACATCTAGAGGTCCCCCTCTATCCCCCGCTTGACTCCCCCTCCCAAGACCCCGACGACCCGAATTCTCTGTCCCCCGTCGGACAGGCGGTCCTTTATCCGGGCGGGAACGTCGCTCCCAACGCCGCGAGCTCGTACCCCGACCCAGACGCCTCGCTGTCATATCGAACTGTTTCGTTCCACTGCAGGTCTTTGGGAGTAACGTTATGGGAGCTGTTCGAATTCGGGATGCAGCCGTATACGCACCTCTCGGACTGGGACGTCTTGACTTACGTCATGAAGGAGCAACAGATAAAACTGGGGAAACCTCGGATAAAACTTCCCCATTCCGACTACTGGTGAGGAATGTGGCAGAGCGGGGTTAGATACAGAGTAAAGCTCCCTCTACACTGTCCCCATCAAACACTCCCAGGACATGTACAGCACGGGGTTAGATACAGAGTAAAGCTCGCTCTACACTGTCCCCATCAAATACTCCCAGGACAGGTACAGCACGGGGTTAGATACAGAGTAAAGCTCGCTCTACACTCCCCATCAAACACTCCCAGGACAGGTACAGCACGGGGTTAGATACAGAGTAAAGCTCGCTCTACACTCCCCATCAAACACTCCCAGGACAGGTACAGCACGGGGTTAGATACAGAGTAAAGCTCCCTCGACACAGTCCCCATCAAACACTCCCAGGGCAGATACAGCACGGGGTGAGATACAGAGTAAAGCTCCCTCGACACTGTCCCCATCAAACACTCCCAGGGCAGGTACAGCACGGGGTTAGATACAGAGTAAAGCTCCCTCGACACTGTCCCCATCAAACACTCCCAGGACAGGTACAGCACGGCGTTAGATACAGAGTAAAGCTCGCTCTACACTGTCCCCATCAAACACCCCCAGGACAGGTACAGCACGGGGTTAGATACAGAGTAAAGCTCGCTCTACACTCCCCATCAAACACTCCCAGGACAGGTACAGCACGGGGTTAGATACAGAGTAAAGCTCCCTCTACACTGTCCCCATCAAACACTCCCAGGACAGGTACAGCACGGGGTTAGATACAGAGTAAAGCTCCCTCTACACTGTCCCCATCAAACACTCCCAGGACAGGTACAGCACGGGGTTAGATACAGTGTAAACCGCCCTCTACACTGTCCCAATCAAACACTCCCAGGACAGGTTCAGCACGGGGTGAGATACAGAGTATAGCTCCCTCTACACTGTCCCCATCAAACACTCCCAGGACAGGTACAGCACGGGGTTAGATACAGAGTAAAGCTCCCTCTACACTGTCCCCATCAAACACTCCCAGGGCAGGTACAGCACGGGGTTAGATACAGAGTAAAGCTCCCTCTACACTGTCCCCATCAAACACTCCCAGGGCAGGTACAGCACGGGGTTAGATACAGAGTAAAGCTCCCTCTACACTGTCCCCATCAAACACTCCCAGGACAGGTACAGCACGGGGTTAGATACAGTGTAAACCGCCCTCTACACTGTCCCCATCAAACACTCCCAGGACAGGTTCAGCACGGGGTGAGATACAGAGTATAGCTCCCTCTACACTGTCCCCATCAAACACTCCCAGGACAGGTACAGCACGGGGTTAGATACAGAGTAAAGCTCCCTCTACACTGTCCCCATCAAACACTCCCAGGACAGGTACAGCACGGGGTTAGATACAGAGTAAAGCTCCCTCTACACTGTCCCCATCAAACACTCCCTGGACAGGTACAGCACAGGGTTAGATACAGAGTAAAGCTCCCTCTACACTGTCCCCATCAAACACTCCCAGGACAGGTACAGCACGGGGTTAGATACAGAGTAAAGCTCCCTCTACACTCCCCATCAAACACTCCCAGGACAGGTACAGCACGGGGTTAGATACAGAGTAAAACTCCCTCTACACTGCCCCCATCAAACACTCCCAGGACAGGTACAGCACGGGGTTAGATACAGAGTAAAGATCCCTCTACACTGTCCCCATCAAACACTCCCAGGACAGGTACAGCACGGGGTTAGATACAGAGTAAAGCTCCCTCTACACTGTCCCCATCAAACACTCCCAGGACAGGTACAGCACGGGGTTAGATACAGAGTAAAGCTCCCTCTACACTGTCCCCATCAAACACTCCCAGGACAGGTACAGCACGGGGTTAGATACAAAGTAAAGCTCCCTCTACACTGTCCCCATCAAACACTCCCAGGACATGTACAGCACGGGGTTAGATACAGAGTAAAGCTCCCTCTACACTGTCCCCATCAAACACTCCCAGGACAGGTACAGCACGGGGTTAGATACAGAGTAAAGCTCCCTCTACACTGTCCCCATCAATCACTCCCAGGACAGGTACAGCACGGGGTTAGATACAGAGTAAAGCTCCCTCGACACTGTCCCCATCAAACACTCCCAGGACAGGTACAGCACAGGGTTAGATACAGAGTAAAGCTCCCTCTACACTGTCCCCATCAAACACTCCCAGGACAGGGACAACACGGGGTTAGATACAGAGTAAAGCTCCCTCTACACTGTCCCCATCAAACAGTCCCAGGACAGACACAGCACGCGGTTAGATACAGAGTAAAGCTCCCTCTACACTGTCCCCATCAAACACTCCCAGGACAGGTACAGCACGGGGTTAGATACAGAGTAAAGCTCCCTCTACACTGTCCCCCATCAAACACACACAGGACAGGTACAGCACGGGGTTAGATACAGAGTAAAGCTCCCTCTACACTGTCCCCATCAAACACTCCCAGGACAGGTACAGCACGGGGTTAGATACAGAGTAAAGCTCCCTCTACACTGTCCCCATCAAACACTCCCAGGACAGGTACAGCACGGGGTTAGATACAGAGTAAAGCTCCCTCTACACTGTCCCCATCAAACAGTCCCAGGACAGACACAGCACGCGGTTAGATACAGAGTAAAGCTCCCTCTACACTGACCCCATCAAACACTCCCAGGACAGGGACAGCACGGGGTTAGATACAGAGTAAAGCTCCCTCTACACTGTCCCCCATCAAACACACACAGGACAGGTACAGCACGGGGTTAGATACAGAGTAAAGCTCCCTCTACACTGTCCCCATCAAACACTCCCAGGACAGGTACAGCACGGGGTTAGATACAGAGTAAAGCTCCCTCGACACTGTCCCCATCAAACACTCCCAGGACAGGTACAGCACGGGGTTAGATACAGAGTAAAGCTCCCTCTACACTGTCCCCATCAAACACTCCCAGGACAGGTACAGCACGGGGTTAGATACAGAGTAAAGATCCCTCTACACTGTCCCCATCAAACACTCCCAGGACAGGTACAGCACGGGGTTAGATACAGAGTAAAGATCCCTCTACACTGTCCCCATCAAACACTCCCAGGATAGGCACAGCATGGGGTTAGATACAGAGTAAAGCTCCCTCTACACTGTCCCCATCAAACACTCCCAGGACAGGTACAGCACGGGGTTAGATACAGAGTAAAGATCCCTCTACACTGTCCCCATCAAACACTCCCAGGACAGGTACAGCACGGTGTTAGATACAGAGTAAAGCTCCCTCTACACTGTCCCCATCAAACACTTCCAGGACAGGTACAGCACAGTGTTAGATACAGAGTAAAGCTCCCTCTACACTGTCCCCATCAAACACTCCCAGGACAGGTACAGCACGGTGTTAGATACAGAGTAAAGCTCCCTGTACACTGTCCCCATCAAACACTCCCAGGACAGGTACAGCACGGTGTTAGATACAGAGTAAAGCTCCCTCTACACTGTCCCCATCAAACACTCCCAGGACAGGTACAGCACGGCGTTAGATACAGAGTAAAGCTCGCTCTACACTGTCCCCATCAAACACCCCCAGGACAGGTACAGCACGGGGTTAGATACAGAGTAAAGCTCGCTCTACACTCCCCATCAAACACTCCCAGGACAGGTACAGCACGGGGTTAGATACAGAGTAAAGCTCCCTCTACACTGTCCCCATCAAACACTCCCAGGACAGGTACAGCACGGGGTTAGATACAGAGTAAAGCTCCCTCTACACTGTCCCCATCAAACACTCCCAGGACAGGTACAGCACGGGGTTAGATACAGTGTAAACCGCCCTCTACACTGTCCCAATCAAACACTCCCAGGACAGGTTCAGCACGGGGTGAGATACAGAGTATAGCTCCCTCTACACTGTCCCCATCAAACACTCCCAGGACAGGTACAGCACGGGGTTAGATACAGAGTAAAGCTCCCTCTACACTGTCCCCATCAAACACTCCCAGGGCAGGTACAGCACGGGGTTAGATACAGAGTAAAGCTCCCTCTACACTGTCCCCATCAAACACTCCCAGGGCAGGTACAGCACGGGGTTAGATACAGAGTAAAGCTCCCTCTACACTGTCCCCATCAAACACTCCCAGGACAGGTACAGCACGGGGTTAGATACAGTGTAAACCGCCCTCTACACTGTCCCCATCAAACACTCCCAGGACAGGTTCAGCACGGGGTGAGATACAGAGTATAGCTCCCTCTACACTGTCCCCATCAAACACTCCCAGGACAGGTACAGCACGGGGTTAGATACAGAGTAAAGCTCCCTCTACACTGTCCCCATCAAACACTCCCAGGACAGGTACAGCACGGGGTTAGATACAGAGTAAAGCTCCCTCTACACTGTCCCCATCAAACACTCCCTGGACAGGTACAGCACAGGGTTAGATACAGAGTAAAGCTCCCTCTACACTGTCCCCATCAAACACTCCCAGGACAGGTACAGCACGGGGTTAGATACAGAGTAAAGCTCCCTCTACACTCCCCATCAAACACTCCCAGGACAGGTACAGCACGGGGTTAGATACAGAGTAAAACTCCCTCTACACTGCCCCCATCAAACACTCCCAGGACAGGTACAGCACGGGGTTAGATACAGAGTAAAGATCCCTCTACACTGTCCCCATCAAACACTCCCAGGACAGGTACAGCACGGGGTTAGATACAGAGTAAAGCTCCCTCTACACTGTCCCCATCAAACACTCCCAGGACAGGTACAGCACGGGGTTAGATACAGAGTAAAGCTCCCTCTACACTGTCCCCATCAAACACTCCCAGGACAGGTACAGCACGGGGTTAGATACAAAGTAAAGCTCCCTCTACACTGTCCCCATCAAACACTCCCAGGACATGTACAGCACGGGGTTAGATACAGAGTAAAGCTCCCTCTACACTGTCCCCATCAAACACTCCCAGGACAGGTACAGCACGGGGTTAGATACAGAGTAAAGCTCCCTCTACACTGTCCCCATCAATCACTCCCAGGACAGGTACAGCACGGGGTTAGATACAGAGTAAAGCTCCCTCGACACTGTCCCCATCAAACACTCCCAGGACAGGTACAGCACAGGGTTAGATACAGAGTAAAGCTCCCTCTACACTGTCCCCATCAAACACTCCCAGGACAGGGACAACACGGGGTTAGATACAGAGTAAAGCTCCCTCTACACTGTCCCCATCAAACAGTCCCAGGACAGACACAGCACGCGGTTAGATACAGAGTAAAGCTCCCTCTACACTGTCCCCATCAAACACTCCCAGGACAGGTACAGCACGGGGTTAGATACAGAGTAAAGCTCCCTCTACACTGTCCCCCATCAAACACACACAGGACAGGTACAGCACGGGGTTAGATACAGAGTAAAGCTCCCTCTACACTGTCCCCATCAAACACTCCCAGGACAGGTACAGCACGGGGTTAGATACAGAGTAAAGCTCCCTCTACACTGTCCCCATCAAACACTCCCAGGACAGGTACAGCACGGGGTTAGATACAGAGTAAAGCTCCCTCTACACTGTCCCCATCAAACAGTCCCAGGACAGACACAGCACGCGGTTAGATACAGAGTAAAGCTCCCTCTACACTGACCCCATCAAACACTCCCAGGACAGGGACAGCACGGGGTTAGATACAGAGTAAAGCTCCCTCTACACTGTCCCCCATCAAACACACACAGGACAGGTACAGCACGGGGTTAGATACAGAGTAAAGCTCCCTCTACACTGTCCCCATCAAACACTCCCAGGACAGGTACAGCACGGGGTTAGATACAGAGTAAAGCTCCCTCGACACTGTCCCCATCAAACACTCCCAGGACAGGTACAGCACGGGGTTAGATACAGAGTAAAGCTCCCTCTACACTGTCCCCATCAAACACTCCCAGGACAGGTACAGCACGGGGTTAGATACAGAGTAAAGATCCCTCTACACTGTCCCCATCAAACACTCCCAGGACAGGTACAGCACGGGGTTAGATACAGAGTAAAGATCCCTCTACACTGTCCCCATCAAACACTCCCAGGATAGGCACAGCATGGGGTTAGATACAGAGTAAAGCTCCCTCTACACTGTCCCCATCAAACACTCCCAGGACAGGTACAGCACGGGGTTAGATACAGAGTAAAGATCCCTCTACACTGTCCCCATCAAACACTCCCAGGACAGGTACAGCACGGTGTTAGATACAGAGTAAAGCTCCCTCTACACTGTCCCCATCAAACACTTCCAGGACAGGTACAGCACAGTGTTAGATACAGAGTAAAGCTCCCTCTACACTGTCCCCATCAAACACTCCCAGGACAGGTACAGCACGGTGTTAGATACAGAGTAAAGCTCCCTGTACACTGTCCCCATCAAACACTCCCAGGACAGGTACAGCACGGTGTTAGATACAGAGTAAAGCTCCCTCTACACTGTCCCCATCAAACACTCCCAGGACAGGTACAGCACGGGGTTAGATACAGAGTAAAGCTCCCTCTACATTGTCCCCATCAAACACTCCCATGACAGGTACAGCACAGGGTTAGATACAGAGTAAAGCTCCCTCTACACTGTCTCCATCAAACACTCCCAGGACAGGTACAGCACGGTATTAGATACAGAGTAAAGCTCCCTCTACACTGTCTCCATCAAACACTCCCAGGACAGGTACAGCACGTGGTTAGATACAGAGTAAAGCTCCCTCGACACTGTCCCCATCAAACACTCCCAGGACAGGTACAGCACGGGGTTAGATACAGAGTAAAGCTCCCTCGACACTGTCCCCATCAAACACTCCCAGGACAGGTACAGCACGGGGTTAGATACAGAGTAAAGCTCCCTCTACACTGTCCCCATCAAACACTCCCAGGACAGGTACAGCACGGGGTTAGATACAGAGTAAAGCTCCCTCGACACTGTCCCCATCAAACACTCCCAGGACAGGTACAGCACAGGGTTAGATACAGAGTAAAGCTCCCTCTACACTGTCTCCATCAAACACTCCCAGGACAGGTACAGCACGGGGTTAGATACAGAGTAAAGCTCCCTCTACACTGTCCCCATCAAACACTCCCAGGACAGGTACAGCACGTGGTTAGATACAGAGTAAAGCTCCCTCTACACTGTCTCCATCAAACACTCCCAGGACAGGTACAGCACGGGGTTAGATACAGAGTAAAGCTCCCTCTACACTGTCCCCATCACACACTCCCAGGACAGGTACAGCACGGGGTTAGATACAGAGTTAAGCTCCCTCTACACTGTCCCCATCAAACACTCCCAGGACAGGTACAGCACGGGGTCAGATACAGAGTAAAGCTCCGTCTACACTGTCCCCATCAAACACTCCCAGGACAGGTACAGCACGGGGTTAGATACAGAGTAAAGCTCTCTCTACACTGTCCCCATCAAACACTCCCAGGACAGGTACAGCACGGGGTTAGATACAGAGTAAAGCTCTCTCTACACTGTCCCCATCAAACACTCCCAGGACAGGTACAGCACGGGGTTAGATACAGAGTAAAGCTCTCTCTACACTGTCCCCATCAAACACTCCCAGGACAGGTACAGCACGGAGTTAGATACAGAGTAAAGCTCCCTCTACACTGTCCCCATCAAACACTCCCAGGACAGGTTCAGCACGGGGTTAGATACAGAGTAAAGCTCCCTCTACACTGTCCCCATCAAACACTCCCAGGACAGGTACAGCACGGGGTTAGATACAGAGTAAAGCTCCCTCTACACTGTCCCCATCAAACACTCCCAGGACAGGTACAGCACGGGGTTAGATACAGAGTAAAGCTCCCTCTACACTGTCCCCATCAAACACTCCCAGGACAGGTACAGCACGGGGTTAGATACAGAGTAAAGCTCCCTCTACACTGACCCCATCAAACACTCCCAGGACAGGTACAGCACGGGGTTAGATACAGAGTAAAGCTCCCTCTACACTGTCCCCATCAAACACTCCCAGGACAGGTACAGCACGGGGTTAGATACAGAGTAAAGCTCCCTCTACACTGTCCCCATCAAACACTCCCAGGACAGGTACAGCACGGGGTTAGATACAGAGTAAAGCTCCCTCTACACTGTCCCCATCAAACACTCCCAGGACAGGTACAGCACGGGGTTAGATACAGAGTAAATCTCCCTCTACACTGTCCCCATCAAACACTCCCAGGACAGGTACAGCACGGGGTTAGATACAGAGTAAAGCTCCCTCTGCACTGTCCCCATCAAACACTCCCAGGACAGGTACAGCACGGGGTTTGATACAGAGTAAATCTCCCTCTACACTGTCCCCATCAAACACTCCCAGGACAGGTACAGCACAGGGTTAGATACAGAGTAAAGCTCCCCGACACTGTCCCCATCAAACACTCCCAGGGCAGGTACAGCACGGGGTTAGATACAGAGTAAATCTCCCTCTACACTGTCCCCATCAAACACTCCCAGGACAGGTACAGCACAGGGTTAGATACAGAGTAAAGCTCCCCGACACTGTCCCCATCAAACACTCCCAGGGCAGGTACAGCACGGGGTTAGATACAGAGTAAATCTCCCTCTACACTGTCCCCATCAAACACTCCCAGGACAGATACAGCACGGGGTTAGATACAGAGTAAAGCTCTCTCTACACTGTCCCCATCAAACACACCCAGGACAGGTACAGCACGGGGTTAGATACAGAGTAACGCTCCCTCTACACTGTCCCCATCAAACACTCGCAGGACAGGTACAGCACGGGGTTAGATACAGAGTAACGCTCCCTCTACACTGTCCCCATCAAACACTCGCAGGACAGATACAGCACGGGGTTAGATACAGAGTAAAGCTCCCTCTACACTGTCCCCATCAAACACTCCCAGGACAGGTACAGCACGGGGTTAGATACAGAGTAAAGCTCCCTCTACACTGTCCCCATCAAACACTCCCAGGACAGGTACAGCACGGGGTTAGATACAGAGTAAAGCTCCCTCTACACTGTCCCCATCAAACACTCCCAGGACAGGTACAGCACGGGGTTAGATACAGAGTAAAGCTCCCTCTACACTGTCCCTATCAAACACTCCCAGGACAGGTACAGCACGGTGTTAGATACAGAGTAAAGCTCCCTCTACACTGTCCCCATCAAACACTCCCAGGACAGGTACAGCACGGAGTTAGATACAGAGTAAAGCTCCCTCTACACTGTCCCCATCAAACACTCCCAGGACAGGTACAGCACGGGGTTAGATACAGAGTAAAGCTCCCTCTACACTG
The DNA here is from genome assembly GCF_047496885.1 of Scyliorhinus torazame. Lineage (NCBI taxonomy): Eukaryota > Metazoa > Chordata > Chondrichthyes > Carcharhiniformes > Scyliorhinidae > Scyliorhinus > Scyliorhinus torazame. The sequence goes on along the minus strand of NC_092729.1, from coordinate 84,593,753 downwards.
TCCCCATCAAACACTCCCAGGACAGATACAGCACGGGGTTAGATACAGAGTAAAGCTCCCTCTACACTGTCCCCATCAAACACTCCCAGGACAGGTACAGCACGGGGTTAGATACAGAGTAAAGCTCCCTCTACACTGTCCCCATCAAACACTCCCAGGACAGATACAGCACGGGGTTAGATACAGAGTAAAGCTCCCTCTACACTGTCCCCATCAAACACTCCCAGGACAGGTACAGCACGGGTTTAGATACAGAGTAAAGCTCCCTCTGCACTGTCCCCATCAAACACACCCAGGACAGGTACAGCACGGGGTTAGATACAGAGTAAAGCTCCCTCTGCACTGTCCCCATCAAACACACCCAGGACAGGTACAGCACGGGGTTAGATACAGAGTATAGCTCCCTCTACACTGTCCCCATCAAACACTCTCAGGACAGGTACAGCACGGGGTTAGATACAGAGTATAGCTCCCTCTACACTGTCCCCATCAAACACTCCCAGGACAGGTACAGCACGGGGTTAGATACAGAGTAAAGCTCCCTCGACACTGTCCCCATCAAACACTCCCAGGACAGATACAGCACGGGGTTAGATACAGAGTAAAGCTCCCTCGACACTCTCCCCATCAAACACTCCCAGGACAGGTACAGCACGGGGTTAGATACAGAGTAAAGCTCCCTCTACACTGTCCCCATCAAACACTCCCAGGACAGGTACAGCACGGGGTTAGATACAGAGTAAAGCTCCCTCTACACTGTCCCCATCAAACACTCCCAGGACAGGTACAGCACGGGGTTCGATACAGAGTAAAGCTCCCTCTACACTGTCCCCATCAAACACTCCCAGGACAGGTACAGCACAGGGTTAGATACAGAGTAAAGCTCCCTCTACACTGTCCCCATCAAACACTCCCAGGACAGGTACAGCACGGGGTTAGATACAGAGTAAAGCTCCCTCTACACTGTCCCCATCAAACACTCCCAGGACAGGTACAGCACGGGGTTAGATACAGAGTAAAGCTCCCTCTACACTGTCCCCATCAAACACTCCCAGGACAGGTACAGCACGGGGTTAGATACAGAGTAAAGCTCCCTCTACACTGTCCCCATCACACACTCCCAGGACAGGTACAGCACGGGGTTAGATACAGAGAAAAGCTCCCCCTCTGCCTCTGTAACGAATTTTTCCGGTTCGACGTTGACAGGTACGAGGTGATGCAAAGCTGCTGGTCGCCCCCGGAGACACGGGCCTCGGTCGCCGACGTCCACGCGCTGCTGAGCTACCTGGTGAGGCATCGCGGAGGAGGAGGAGGAGTCAGTCCGGGGGAGACGGCGTGGGTCGCCGAGCAGGAGGAGGAGGAGGACAGCTTCGAGCGCCGCTGGAACGCCCTGAAGCCCAGCGGGGCGGGCCGGACGGGGCCCCCGGGGCGGGGGCCGTTCCCGCTGCTGGAGGGCCTGGGCGGGGGGGGGGGCGGCCCCCGCGGAGACCTGGATGACATGCTGACGGTGACGGAGAGCAGCCGGGGCCTGACCCTCGAGTGCCTGTGGGAGCAGGGGCGGTGGGGGCAGGGGGCGGGGCCGGGGGCCCCGGGGAGGAGGGGGGCCCCGCCCGAGGCCTTCGCCGATGCCTGCCGCCTGCCCGCCCAGCCGCCCGCCCGCCTGGAAACGCCCCGCGTGCTGCCTGTCATCAGCGCCCGCAGCCCCCCCGTCTGCGGCGAGTACTACATCCGCCTGGAGGAGCGGAGCGAGCCCCCCCCGGCCCCCGGCCCCCGGGGGGTGGAGGAGACCTCGCTCGTCGAGGCGGCCCCGCCCCCGCCCCCCGACGCCTTCAACCTCTTCGCCCAGGCCCGCCCCTCGGCCGAGCGGGCGGAGGCTTGGGCCCTGGGCGCCCCGCCCCGGGGTCCGCCCTCGCCGCCGCCGCCCGCCAAGCGCCCCCTCCCCTGCCCCGCCCCCCGCGACCCCCCCCAGGGCCCCCAGCCGCCCCCCAAGGAGCCGGCGGACAGCGGGTACGACACCGAGACCGCCCTCTCCCCCGACCTCAGCCTGAAGGAGGCGGCGGCGGACCGGGGCGACGCACCCCGCGGCCGATCAGCCGCGCCGCCGGTGCCCGACGGGCTCCGGCCCCTGGGGGAGGGGACCCCCTACAGGGATTCGGCCTACTTCTCCGACCAGGAGGGGGAGCTGGACCGGGCGAGGGGGCCGGTGCCGACAGGCCGGGGTTCCGGGAAAGGGGAGCTGCTCGAGGATGAGGAGGAGGATGAGGAGGAGGAAGGCAGGAGGAAGATTGAGGAGTGGGAAAACCTCAAGAACGAGTACCTGACGGGGAGGGGAAAGGGCAAGGGGGAGCCCTGGGGGTCAGAGGGAACAGAGGTCATGACCTCGGGACCGCCCATCAACATTGTGCAAGTGCGCATGTTTCTTGAACAGCGAGAGCCAATCAGAGACCTGATCAAAGATCAGCAACCAATCCGAGACCTGATTGAAGAACGCGAGCCAATCAGTGACCTCATCGAAGATCGGGAGCCAATCAGAGAGCTCGATGGAGCCCTCATACCTGCCCGGGATCCCATTGAACGGCGTGAGCCAATCGGAGATCTCGCTGGAGAGCACGGGCCACGCAGACACGTCGTTGAACATGACGAGCCAATCAAAACACTTGTCGAACATGGAGAGCCAACCCGCGGGCGTGCCACGCGCCAGGAGCCAATCAGAAACCTTGTTGAATACCAACAACGAATCGCAGGTCTCGGTGGAGAGCAGGAATCAATCTCGGGCCTTGTTGGGTGTCAGAAGCAAATTCCGGGTCTTGATGAAGACCCAGAGCCAATCCCAGTCCCTGTTGGGGATATGGAGTCAATCCCAAGTCTTGTTGAAGAGCAGGAGCCAATCCCAGGTCTTGGTGAAGACCCGGATCTGATCCCAGTCCTTGTTGGGGAACAAGACGCAATCCCAGATCTTCGTGAAGAGCAGGAGCCAATCCCAGCTCTTGGTGAAGAGCAGGGACCAATCCCAGATCTTC